>NW_021145162.1:1708866-1785871 GCF_900634775.1 Gouania willdenowi
TAGTGAGTCCGAAGCGATATCGATCCATGGTCATATCTATATATGACCGAACCTCTTTCTCTCTCACACACACACACTGGAGCCATTTTTCCATCTGTTATGGCGAAATTATTAGTTATGCTTAATAATATATTTACTCATATATTTTAATCCTTAAGCCTTGGGTTGTAACTTTCCATTGTGTCAACTTTGCTTCTTACTCTGGGTCAGACCGCCTTGTCCAAAGCACATGATACGTTCCCCAAAACAACCTCAAGGCCAGATGCGTAGGCACTCTCTGTGCACGCACTCACATGGCTACACACACTCACATACTCACACATACACACCCCATACACATCCATTCATACACACAAACACATAAATGCACACACCTCCGTCTCCATGACAATCAAGCAGATACCAGGGAACAGACTGTTTGACCCAAGAAGAAAATGTTTTTTTCTTCTTCTCTCTCCCCACCTCCTCCACTCTGTCCTGTCTTTATCTCCCGGGAGGGAGGAGGGAGGGGGGATTGAGCAGGGATATACGTGATGTGTCAGAATTGTGTCTCACTCTGCCTTCGGACGTCCGGCCGGACAGTCACTAATTTTTGTTCCATCTTTGTCTTTTTTACTTAGTTATATAATAAATCTTTTTTTTATAAAATCATCAATGCTCCGACTGGACTCCATCATTCAACCAGAGCAATAAATCATGTCTCCAAATGAGGTCAACCGCAAATTCTGCCGTAACACATCTCTGTTGTGTTTTCTGTCCACATTTACTGCAGCGATGATCTCTGCGTGTGTGTTTGCACCTCCTTCTCAGTCGTGGTATTTTCTGGTTCCAGATTTCATGAATTGCATTGCGTCCCCTGCATTCATTTATTTGCTTTTCCCCCTCCCCTTTGTTCCCCCTGGGAGACCCGCCTACTATACATATTCATTAGAGGGAAACGCGCTAAATGGAATGAGGGTGCATTTAATTTAATTTAATTTAATTTTTAATTGCTTTATTAATCCCTGAAGGGAAATGATGTTACACTCTGTTATTTTTAGGGACATGCTTCTCACACACACAGGCCCGAATCACACACATGCACACGCATTTGGAAGTGGGTGTGTGTGTGTGTGTTACTGGCGTCCACTGGTGGCAAGGATTTTGAGAATGATGATGATGATGATGATGGCAGCTGATGATGAAAGGATGAAGAGGAGCAGGAAGCTGGAGGTTGAATCTGTGGGAGCTTCAACACAACAGATACACAACTTAGTACACACGAAAATAATGAATGCACACACACGCACGTACGCACGCACGCACGCACGCACACACACACACACACACATACCGTTAAAGTGTAGCTTTGAGTTCAGGTGTAGCTGTTGAGTTCTGGTACTGAAGTTTCCCACCAACACACTGCTGTTACCTGCACACACACACGCACACACACACAGGTCATATTGTTTGTGTGTGTGTGTGTATTAATGTGTGTGTGTGATTTCTAAGCTCACCTTGAAACTGGATCACATCAATACAGGATGTTCTCTCACCTTGATAGAACGACACCAAACCCTGAAAACACACACACACACGCACACACACACACACACACACACACACAACACACACACACACACACACACACACACACACACACACACACACACACACACACAAGTCACACACACACACAAGTCACACACACACACACACAAGTGACACACAAACACACACACACTCTTACAGTCAGTCCTATGAAGTGTGTTCTCCTCAGGGCCTCCATCAGCAGCCTCCTGGTGTCTCTCCTCTGATTGGTCGGATCGCCCCATCTTTCTATCCTCAGCTCTTTGGTCACATGACTCAGAGCTCCGCCCCCCACCAAGAGTGAATCATGAAGAAGATCCTGTGTGTGTGTTTGGGTGATCACATGACAGGAAGTGAAGGAGTGATGCGCACACATTAACCTCAGATGAGAAGACACACAGACACACACACACACACACACACCTGCCCTGTGTCTCTGGTCCTCACAATGACAGATCTGTCAGATGCAATCCTCACATGGTCCTTGGAGCAGATGATTGACGCCCTCCTGTCTGTTGGTCCAATCAGCAGCCACTGATACTGAGGACTGACCAGGTGGAGTCTGTATGCCTGAGAGGGACAGACAGATTGACTGGGTTCACTCTAAGGTGGCTGTCTGTCTGTGTGTCTGTAGATGTCCTCACACAGCAAAAGAAGACCTCAGCATCCTGGTCCTCTAACAGAGCCACAATGGTACGGACGTCTGTGTCCTCCTTGAAACAGACAAACCTGCGTGTTAGTAACTCCTCCCCATCCACAAAGCTGCACCTGAATGCAGCATCCCTCACGGTGCATTCACTGACAGTCCATAGCTTCAGTGTCCTCAGGCTACTGCAGATGTCTTCAGAGACTCTGAGATGGTCCACCTGAAGTCCTACTTTCAGCATCTGTCGAACCAAGTCCTCTTTCATCTGCTGGACCAACAGGAACTAGTTCAGACCAGCAGGTCCAGTGCCAGGCCTGAATAATGCTGCGTTTGATTGCTCTCGGAACCCGGAAAAATCTGGGTCGTCAAATTCACCCTTCGAGGTAAATGCGTTTCATTCAGTGAGCGCAAAAAACATGACCAGCTGAAGTGAGCTGATGTTTGTTTTTGTATATTTTGAGGAGCAAAAATATCTTCTGGAAAACTATATGTTTGCTACTTACGTAATCCTGCTTGTGTCATAGACCCATAGACTGTAGAAACTAAACGTTCATCACTATTGATACAGTGCGGAGTTCAAATGAACAGAGGGAATGGAAACTCTACAAAGTTCTTCTACACTTTTAGTAACACAAATGTAAATTAGACAACACATAAAAGTAAACGTTGAGGAGAAAGTGACAGTTTACGTACATTTCACGCAGTGCGCCGCCATTTTGAGAAAACCTCATTCAGACGGACTCAGGCTGTTAGGATCCTGATAGAATCACTGAGTCGGAGTCCTGAGCTCAAAGGTCGTTTTATTGAACTTTTATCCAGGTTCTGAGTGCAATCAAGGCAGCATTAAACCTTCTTAAAAGGGAGGAGTCATTGGTGTGATGTCATAGAGAGGTTGTGGCCTAGTGGTTACTGGAGGGTCAAAGGTTCTAATACAATGTGGGCATCACTGTACTCCTCAGGGATGTGTGGGATCCTGTACAGGTGGGACACTAAAGTATAATCAAAAAGGGGGTGGAACCTGCGTTTGTCTCCTCCTATCCTGAGCGAGCACTCCGACTCTGGTCCAATGGTATTCCTGCAGCAGTCTGACGATGGCCCTGTTCTGGTTCTTATTGGATGGAGCCATGCTAAAAAGTCCCTCCCACTTCTTACCAGATGGGGGCGGAGCCTCATATGACACCTAAGCACAAGGAACCAACCAGGTAACTAATATTCAGAGAAACTGATTGGTCAGCACTCACCTGAACTAGGTCCAGAGCTGCCAGGGCTCGGCCAATCACAGCGTTCACCTGAGGACATGCCCCTCCCAGCAGTAGTAGGTAGTTCGGCTCCGCCCACAGAGAATCAAAAAGAGATCGAAGTGCAGAGGACACATTACACTGTAAACAACATCAGCTATATCAATAATAATAATAACCATTAAATCATCTGTGATAACGGTGAGTATCTGATGCTTTATAAAGGCGCCTGGCCCCGCCCCCTCAGCTGATTGGCTGATATCCTGACGCTCTCACCGGAAGCTGAAGTCTATGAAGCTGCAGGTCGAACTTTCTTAGAAGTTCCAGTTGGTCCCTGAGCTCCTTCAGAGACAGACTGGACCCACTCCCCTCTGGCTCCACCCACAGGATGGGCGGCAGGAACGACGGCCAACCAGAACCGACTAAGAGCAAAACCAGGAGAACCTGCAACTCCATCATCTGTCTGTCCTCAACACGAGAGAGAGACTGGGAGCAGGAAGTAATCCTGACCGCCAGAGTAATCCAGAGTAATCCTGTTAAAGGATCAGAGACGCACAAGTCCCAGTAACACACATTAAAACAGTAATACACTGACACACACAGTAACACACATAGTAACACAGTAACACA
Organism: Gouania willdenowi; assembly: GCF_900634775.1. NCBI lineage: Eukaryota > Metazoa > Chordata > Actinopteri > Blenniiformes > Gobiesocidae > Gouania > Gouania willdenowi. The sequence goes on from NW_021145162.1 coordinate 1,712,950, forward strand.
CATACTAACACAGTAACACACATACTAACACAGTAACACACATAGTAACACACACAGTAGCACACACAGTAACACACATACTAACACAGTAACACACATAGTAACACACACAGTAGCACACACAGTAACACACATACTAACACGGCAACACACATACTAACACAGTAACACACACAGTAACACACATAGAAACACACTGACACACACATTAACACACATAGTAACAGTAATTACACTGACACACACAGTAACACACATTGTAACACAGTAACACACATAGTAACACAATAGAAACACACTGACACACACAGCAACACACATAGAAACACACTGACACACACATTAACACACATAGTAACAGTAATTACACTGACACACACAGTAACACACATTGTAACACAGTAACACACATAGTAACACAATAGAAACACACTGACACACACAGCAACACACATAGAAACACACTGACACACACATTAACACACATAGTAACAGTAATTACACTGACACACACAGTAACACACATTGTAACACAGTAACACACATAGTAACAGTAATTACACTGACACACACAGTAACACACATTGTAACACAGTAACACACATAGTAACACAATAGAAACACACTGACACACACAGTAACACACATAGAAACACATTGACACACACATACTAACACACTGACACACACAGTAACACACATTGTAACACACACAGTAACACACATAGAAACACACTGACACACACAGTAACACACATAGAAACACACTGACACACACAGTAACACACATAGAAACACATTGACACACACATACTAACACACTGACACACACAGTAACACACATTGTAACACACACAGTAACACACATAGAAACACACTGACACACACATAGAAACACACTGACACACACAGTAACACACATAGTAACAGTAATTACACTGACACACACAGTAACACACATAGCAACAGTAATTACACTGACACACACAGTAACACACATACTAACACAGTAACACACATACTAACACAATGACACACAGAGTAACACACATTGTAACACAGTAACACACATACTAACACACTGACACACACAGTAACACACATTGTAACACAGTAACACACATAGTAACACAATAGAAACACACTGACACACACAGTAACACACATAGTAACACAATAGAAACACACTGACACACACAGTAACACACATAGAAACACACTGACACACACAGTAACACACATTGTAACACAGTAACACACATAGTAACACAATAGAAACACACTGACACACAGTAACACACTGACACACACAGTAACACACATAGAAACACACTGACACACACAGTAACACACACAGTAACACACATAGAAACACACTGACACACATAGTAACACAATAGAAACACACTGACACACACAGTAACACACATAGAAACACACTGAGACACACAGTAACACACATAGTAACACAATGACACACACAGTAACACACATAGAAACACACTGACACACACAGTAACACACACAGTAACACACATAGAAACACACTGACACACATAGTAACACAATAGAAACACACTGACACACACAGTAACACACATAGAAACACACTGAGACACACAGTAACACACATAGTAACACAATGACACACACAGTAACACACATAGAAACACACTGACACACACAGTAACACACATTGTAACACAGTAACACACATAGTAACACAATAGAAACACACTGACACACACAGTAACACACATAGAAACACACTGACACACATAGAAACACACTGACACACACAGTAACACACATTGTAACACAGTAACACACATAGTAACACAATAGAAACACACTGACACACAGTAACACACTGACACACACAGTAACACACATAGTAACAGTAACTACACTGACACACACAGTAACACACATTGTAACAGTAACTACACTGACACACACAGTAACACACATTGTAACACAGTAACACACATAGCAACACAATAGAAACACACTGACACACACAGTAACACACATACTAACACAGTAACACAGGGCGACCGTGGCTCAGGTGGTAGTGGGTTGTCTTCTGATCGAGAGGTTGGGGGTTCGATCCCAGTACCTGACTATGTGTCGAAGTGTCCTTGGGCAAGACACTGAACCCTAAGTTGCTCCAAGTGGTTGACTAGTGCCTTGCATGTCAGTCCTGTCCCACTGGTGTGTGAATGTGAGAGTGATTGGGTGAATGAGCTGATATGTAAAGCGCTTTGAGACTGTTTCAGTGGTGATAAAGCTCTATATAAATCATGTCCATTTACAGTAACAGACATACTAACACACTGACACACACAGTAACACACATAGTAACAGTAATTACACTGACACACACAGTAACACATACTCACACATAGTAACACAATAGAAACACACTGACACACACAGTAACACACATAGTAACAGTAATTACACTGACACACACAGTAACACATACTCACACATAGTAACACAATAGAAACACAGTAACACACATAGTAACAGTAATTACACTGACACACACATACTAACACAGTAACACACACAGTAACACACATACTAACACACTGACACACACATTGTATCACAGTAACACACATACTAACACACTGACACACACATTGTATCACAGTAACACACATACTAACACACTGACACACACAGTACCACACACACACACACACATTGAGACAGTAACATAGTAACACACGACACACAGTAACACACATAGTAACACAGTAATTACACTGACACACACACATTGACACAGTAACACACATAGTAACACATTAAAATACACAGTAACACACATTGTAACACACTGACACACACACATTGACAGAGTAACACACATAGTAACACATGAAAACACCCAGTAACACACATCAGTGTTAGTTAGCACACAAGTATTAATACTAATGATGCCAAATGCAGAGAATTGTGATTAGTGGTTCAAAACAGAATTAGAGTTACATGTTGTGCTCATTGCCTCTGTGTGTGTGTGTCTACTGTCAACAGTAGTAAAACCTGCACTCTCACGGTGTAACCGGATGTGTCTTTGTTTTTAGCGGAAATGACGTCCCGTGGTTGCTAATAGCTGCTCAGTAAAACGGTGAGTGTTAATGTGTCCTTGGTGAGTGTGTGTTTGTCTAATGTGTGTGTGTGTGTGCGCTCAGACTTTGTTACACAGGTGGACTGTTATTCAAACATCGCTCTGTGTGTTCAATGTTAGCTTGACCCATTGCGTTATTAGCTGCTAACGCTAACTTGCCCGCGTTAGCACGGGTTAGCATGAATAAACTCCACACTTTGTGTTACACATGCAACATTACCGTCACTTCCTAAAAATAAATGTGTGATTTCATGCAGTGTGACACATTGAACAAGGCTGGTGCATCGGACTGTTTGCAAGCATTTTAAGTAATGACCGGATGTAACTCACGAATAATTAGGGAAGCTTTTTAGACTTTATTCTAATGTTAATATTGGGTTAACGGCCATATCACAAAAGGGCCTTATTTAGGGAGATATCACCTCCAACAGTTTGAGTCGCTTCTAGATTTATTTTGGCCATCAGATGACAAAAAGTGACAAAATAACACAAAAATATTTTGACTTTATGAATAATTTTGCACAAAATTGACCATAACATCGTCAATATAAACGGGAGAGTATTTATGGTCTTAAATTATCACAGTCTATTCCACAAGTGCATAAACCAATACTTTCCCAAACTAACATTACCCTTATTTTCAAACAAAATCGGAAGAACTAAAATTAATTGAAATTTGGTGAAGAAACTTGTCATCGTATTTTTTGCAGCCTTGTTGTATGAAAAACATGAAAATCACAAACCCCTACACTTTGTAAATTCATTTTCTGATGACAAGGATTTGAACTAGGAAAACCAGTAAAGAATGAACCAAATGTTACAGTCTCCCTTTTACCTGTTCTTACAAACTAATAGGTAACGACAATGGTACGAACACTTGACTGGTTATTAATTTTAACTTAAAAAGACAAATTATCCTCGAGTACTGGGCCTTGAATCACAGTTTTTTTTTGTTGCAGTAAATTTAACTGCGTGTTACCCTGGATTTCTACTGGATGCGTATCTGCTCAGAAACTGCTCCGCTGTGTAATTGCAGCGCAATCTTCAGTCAGTCGATCTCCACCGCCTCTGGATTTGCTGCATATCTGTTGCAGCAAGGACTGAATCGCGCAATGTATATATATATATATATATATATATATATATATATATATATATATATATATATATATATATATATATATATAGTGTGCCACTACCAGTCAAAAGTTTTAGAACAGAAATTCCAAAATAAAGTTCATTCAGAATATAAAATAATGCGTTCAGAGTCAGAGGTAGCATTCAATAAGAAATAAAAAGACAGTGGGAGCCGGCAGCCTGTCATGGTGTCCTTCCTGAATTAACAGAATTTAAGATTTATGTTGAGAACACATAGGCCTAGCTTACTGAAAAAAATGCATCTTTTAATTCTTCATTCACTTAAAAATAACAACTTAAAGTAATAAACTCTGCCACTGACATTTTCTTATAATTTCTAATACAGAAAGTGCTTTCCCAACAAACAAGAAGAGAGAGAAATTGGAAAATTAACAAATTAATTTGGGGATTTATGATGTTAATTTTTAGATAGAAATTATAATTATAATAATGATGATGTAAATGATCTGGATTAGAACATGAACTGAAAATACAAGGATCAGTCTTGGTCCCACACTAGGGGGAGATGACACAAAATAATAAAAACGATAGAAATAAATCTATTCAGGAGCCACTAAATACTGTTTAATTCTACTTATTCATAAAATCTGATCATTTAAAATGTGGGTTGTCACTCATTCATTCCATCAATATAATCTATATTAAAGTTTGGGAACCACTGGTGTAGAGCAATTTCTCACTCTGACTCAGCAAATGAGCAAAGCTTTCTTTGTTTATATTTTAATGGTGAGAGCCGTTTGATGTTATGCACTGGTTGTAAGGAGAATGTGTTTTTTTATGCTTGGCTTGGTGTGTGTGTGTGTGTGTGTGCGCGTGCGTGTACGCGCTGCTGCTTTTTTTTTTTTTTTTAAGCCAAACTCTTTTTTTAACCTCTGGCTGTTCAGGACTTACCTTTGTACCATTTTAAGCTATTCATTGGACTTGCACAACTTGAATTGCAATAAATAACTGGAAATATTGGGTGTTCTAAAACTTTTGACCGGTAGCCAGTGACGTGCCATGAGCACTAAGGGTTGGGTAGGCAGGGTGTTGCAAATCAAAACCACCAATGTCAACACCAATGACAATTCCATATGTTTCTGTGGCAAGTGTTAATTCAATTCAATTCAAATTTATTTGTATAAAGCAATTTACAACAAAGTCATCTCAATGCGCTTATCAAAATATAAAATTTATAATAATAAAGACTAGGGATGTAACGATTCACTCAACTCCCGATACGATTCGATTCACGATACTGGGTTCACGATACGATTCTCTCACGATTTATTTTACAAAATGGGACTGTAGACAAATTTTTTTTTTTGGGAAAAAAACTAGAAAATACTGTACTATTTTCCTTTTATTTTTCATTGTCAAAAGAATTCCTTGATAAACAATTCAAAATAATGCAATTTAACTAAAAATAAATCTTGAATGAAATAAATAAAGGAATAATAGAAATGAAAATGAAGCCTATTAATTTAAATTCTGGTTCTAAAATAAACAATGCAAAACTGCATAATAGTTCTTTTTCTTTTGAAAGTGCAACTGAAAATGTATTTTGTGCCTTAACAATTGGACTTAAAAAAAAAAAAACCGTGATTACACTAATTTACGTCATATTTGTTTGGACCAGCAGAGGGCGCTGGTAACACAGTGGTCGGTTGGCATTCAGATATCTTGCAGTGAAGAAGAGAAGCTATGCTAGCAGACAGAGCTAATAGAAAAACGTGACTTTTACAGATATTCAAGTAATATTACAGATTATTTCGGTGCTTAAGAGGTAATGAATCATTTATTAACATATTTAAGAGTAGAAGGCGGCCGCCTACACTTGTGAATAAAAAAAGTACTGCGATTCAATTTTCAGAAAATCGATATCAACCGTGATACCTATGAATCGATTTTTAACTGCCTTACGATTAATCGTTACATCCCTAGTTAAAAGCAAGACCGAATAGTAGTGTGTGACACAATCAAACAATGTGCATTGATTTAGAGTCAGAAAAGTGTGTGCGCTTTGCTGCAGAACCAGAGCAGCAGCAGCAGCTCCTCCTTTCCGCACACAAACACAGCCAGACTCTGTCCTTTACGCTTACTGCTGTCCGTCGTCCGTCACCGCATAAAAGTTGTAAACCGTCCAATTCCACAACCAAGTCCGTTGCTAGCGCTGTGAGCCACGAATTCGTAAACATCCCCATTGTCTCCTCCTCAGTTCACAAGCGATGTCGGGTCTCACTGCATAGGCTGGTGTAGCATTAGCACGGAGTGCTAACAGCTTATCTGTGTGAACAATGGCAGTGACTCCCAACACGATTGGCAGCAGAAAAAGTAGTGCAGTTTTGGCGTCCAGTAGTGCAGTTTGTATTTACATGTATGGTAATAAAGTATAATATATATTCTATATTAAACGGCAGTGTTTGTTTTAGCTGTAAGATAGTTGGAGAGGGAGGAGCTCACATTCTAGGAGGCGTGTTAGGTGACGTCACCTGCCAACGTGGGCAAAATCGAACTGTCCCGTTTGGAGCTGACTTTTTACATAATGTGTAATAACAAGGGAGGAAACATAACTTTTTACACTTTGTCTTTCTGAATGAGGCTAAAGGATGTTTATCACTGTAGCAAAACCATTAGAAAGTCATTTTTTCATCATACCTCTTTTTTTTTTTGAAATGCATGTTTTGTGTTATTTGAACGGATATTATAAATTAAAAACTTTGTTGTACTTTTTATGAAAAGCAAAGGTTACTGGAATATTTAGAAAAAATCAGAATATTCAATAAACATTTACCAACTTTAAAAGCATGTCTAAAAAATTATTTTAGGCTATTTATGCACTATTAAAAAAAATAGTGAAAAACTTAACAACCTCATTCGATATTTGGTATTCGGCCAAGCTGCTGACTCAAATTTTCATTTCGGTGCATCCCGAGCTTAAATAGGACCTACCTGACAAAGTGAAGTTGACCAAAAGATCCTCAAAAGCTACAGACATCATGCTGATTTCCAAAGACTTTCAGGAACAAAGTAATGGAAATCTTTTAGTCGGGAAAAGGTTCTAAGCCAGGGGTCTTCAACGTTTTCCAGGCCAAGGACCCCCAAACTGATGGAGAGATGGAGCGGGGACCCCCTACTTATATATATTGTATAAAATTGTGTTTTATATTAAACTGGTCCTATAGTGCCATGTATAAATGTACTATTGTGCATTCAATACTAAGATATTCAAATAATACACAGGTTTATATATTCTTGTTTTTAGTTTAAACATGTGCAAGGTACAGTGAGTAGGGTGGCCATGCCACTGCCATTCATACACACAACATAACATAATAAACTGATACCTGCCAAGATCAACAATGTCTGTCAAATTGCATGTAACAACATTTTGCATAAAAGCTGTTCAAATGGACATTTTTGTTCAACATAAATGTGGAAACGAAAATTATTGATGCTTGTTACTGCCACTGGCATGCATAAACATACCTGTTATCTTGCATACAATACTGAACTATTAACATAATTGACAGATTCATGTCAGCATTGCTGACTGAAAGACATCTTCTGCCTCCATTTATCTGTTCACTACAGTGTGTTGGATTCATGTTAATGTGTATTTGAAGACATTTCAATTTATTGAAAAAATTGCGGGGGGGAATATAAAAAAATGTCTAATCAACCAAAACTTTCGCGACCCCCCTGCATTACCTCCGCGGACCCCCTGTTGAAGACCTCTGTTCTAAGCCACCATAAGAAATAGACTGGGTTAAAATGACCTGCATGGCAAGAGTTCCAAGACCAAAACCACTGCTAAGCAAAAAGAACATTAGGGCTCGTCTCATTTTTGCTAGAAAACATCTTGATGATCTCCAAGACTTTTTGGGAAAAGTTTCTGTGGACTGACGAGACAAAAGTTGAACTTTGTGGAAGGTCTGTGTCCCATTACATCTGGCGTAAAAGTAACACCGCATTACAGAAAAAGAGCATCATACCAAGAGTAAAATATGGTGGTGACAGTGTGATGGTCTGGGCCTGTTTTGCTGCTTCGGGACCTGGAAGACGCTGTGATAAATGGAAGCATGAATTCAGCTGTTTACCACAAAATCCTGAAGGAGAACGTCTGGCCATCTGTTCGTTATCTCAAGCTGAACCTTTTTTTGGTTTTTCTAGCTTTATCACTTCTGGGGGGAGGAGCAATATACCCTTTACACCATATTGCTATATTTTTTTCTGTTGTTGAAGCCAATACAAACCTTAGTTCATCAGAGTTTTGCACGTTTTGCTCTTCTTTCCATACAGAAGGAGCACATAATTTCATGCATTTTGTTGGACTGTTTTGTAGGGCAAAGACACACCAAACTCAGAGCAGGTGCAGCACCTCAACATTTGTCCACCAACACCACGAAGGCTGTGTGCTTCTCTGTTTCATAGATCGCTGTCCCAACACTGATTGGTGTCAGTTTCTCTCATCGCTTTTCAGTGATTCCACCTACAAAACCTTGTTCTCGGATTTTGAAGGCTGAGACTCAGAAGGGCCAGGGGCCAGGACTATCCACTGTTTAGATTGGTCCACTCATGAGCCGATGGGTGTACTATGTGAGCCATACTGCTGATCGTTGGCATACACGAAGTATCAGGAGGGTGGCGGTAGTACGCCGTAATTGTCCGCATTCGCCATTAAACGAGCAAAGAAGGAGAAGAAGACCATCCACTGTTCTCTGACGACTCAGGTTTCTTTTACTGGTGTATGTGGCTCGGACACATGAATGACAGGAGACCCCAAGTCTATGTGTGTCTAGTTTAGTTTTAAGGCACATTAAACACAACAGCTGAACAAAGTGCTTAAGTCCTTAATGAACCATGTGACACATTACTGTCCAATCACGTCTCCTCAGGTCTACGCCGTCTCCATGGAAACCCCTTAGGATTAACTGGGACAACTGGATGTCAACCTGTGAAGAAGGTACACACACACACACACACACACACACACAGTATTGTGTTTAATGCCGATGTTTTCATGTTGTTTGTCAGGCAGTGATCAATAATCAACTTATGGTTTCCATCATGAAAACACTCAGAGATCCTCAGGATCTGCCTTTGTTTGTGAGTAACTACACACACACACACACACACACACACACACACACACACACACACACACACACACACACACACACACACACACACACACACACACACACACACACACACACACACACACACACACAGAGCAACTACACTCAGATGTTATTGTGTGTTTGTGTCCCACAGGAGCCAAAGATGACCCGATCCAGACTAAAAACTGTCCAACAAGGAAAAGTGAGCTGAGTAAATTAGTCTGGTCATGTGATAAATTACAGTATGTAATTTATTACATTTTCAGACTGTATTTAATCACATGACCAGTCTGACCATGTGAGGAACCACCTCCAAGGTGACGTCTCTCTGTAACTGTCTGTCTGTGTCTGTAACTGTTTGTACCTCTGTCTGACTGTAGCCTCCTCAGTTTGTGGATATTGATCTTGAGGAAGATGAAGACTCTTCTGATGAAGAGTACTGTCCTGATGAAGATGAAGAGGTGAGTGATGTGAAATAGCCTGATGGTCAGTGAACGCAGCACAGCTGTTGATCACTTGATTGATCATGTTATTGATCATGTGATTGGACGTTAACGTCTTTGTGTGTGTGCAGACTCTCTTCTCACCTCCCAGAATGCACCTGGCCTCTCAGCACAATGCTCCATTGAAGCAGAAAACACAGTCTGACCTGCAGGTACATTTGACCTTTGACCTGTATGTGTGACTCTTATAACCGTTGCCATGGTAACCAGGGACGCAGCCTGTCAGAGAAATGGTCCTTCATGGAGAAGCTGGACGCTGTGGAGAGTGAAATGGATCGTAGCCTGAACTATGAGCAGGTAGCACCTGTTCGTCTGTCTGTCTGTCTGTCTGTCTGTATCTAACATGTCTAGCTGTGTCTGTGTGTCTGTCAGCCAGGGGACAGACGCTCTGAGGGTGATGATGATGATGATGAAGGCTGCCTAGCTCTCCGTACCCGGTCCAGACTTCATCTGGAGGACGTTCCTCTGGGTCAGCTGGAGGCGGAGCTTGTGTCTGATGACATCACAGACGTGTGTGAGGGCACCTTTGATCAGGAGGACGACCGTCAGTGGATGCTGTGGCTGCAGAGTCTGCTCCACCCCGACTGTCAAGGTTTATCTGGTTACCGTGTTAGTTGATGACTCATGGAGGTCCTGTTCTCAGTGTTTTCTGTGAAACATTCTCCTCAGACGAGCTGGATGAAGAAGATGATCCAGAATATGACTTTGTAGAGGATCTGACTGAGCCTGACCTGGAGGACTACAGGACGGACCGAGGAGTCCAGATCACCAGTGAGAGACACACACACACACACACACACACACACACACACACACACACACAACATATCAACACTAACCTGTGTGTGTGTAGGACGGGAGGTGAACAAGCTGCTGGAGGAGCTCTTTGACACAGTGAGTGTGGCTGACGGCTCTTCTTCCTCTATGGCTGTGTTTCTGTTACTCTTAAACAGACTTACTATGAGGGAGGTTTTAAAGCCACCAAATCTTTGGCTGAACACATTAGGAAACATCAAGGATTAAGTAATATACTGTATACAGGTGCTGGTCATTAAATTAGAATATCATGAAAAAGTTGATTTATTTCAATAATTCCATTCAAAGAGTGAAACTTGTATATTATAATCATTCATTACACACAGACTGAAATATTTCAAATGTTTATTTATTTTAATGTTGATGATTAACAACTAATAAAAACCCCAAATTCAGCATCTCAGAAAATTAGAATATTACTTAAGATTGATACAAAAAAAAAGATTTCTAGAAATGTTGGCCAACTGAAAAGTATGAAGATGAAAAGTATGATCATGTACAGCACTCAATACTTAGTTGAAGCTCCTTTTGCCTGAATTACTGCAGTAATGCAGCGTGGCATGGAGTGGATCAGTCTGTGGTACTGCTCAGGTGTTATGAGAGCCCAGGTTGTTCTGATAGTGACCTTCAGCTCTTCTGCATTGTTGGGTCTGGTGTCTCACATCTTCACAATATCTCATGGATGTTCTATGGAGGTCAGGCCAGTTTGCTGACCAATCAAGAACAGGGATACCATGGTCCTTAAACAGGTACTGGTAGCTTTAGCACTGTGTGCAGGTGTTAGGTCCTGTTGGAAAATGAAATGTGCATCTCCATAAAGTTGGTCAGCAGCAGGAAGCATTTATCTAAAACTTCCTGGTAGAGGTCTACGTTGACCTTGGACCTAAGGAAACACAGTGGACCAACGCCAGCACATGACATGGCACCCCAAACCATCACTGACTAAGGGTGAGGTTTGACAAGGATGTTGCAATACGATACGTATCACGATACTTGGGACGTGATACAATATTGTTGCTATATATCACGATATTCTACCCAGTTAATATCAAAATTAAACGTAGAGATGAAAAATCAAGTTGCTGTATATGTCCATCAGAAGATATTGATCATTCAGAGGACAAATTGAGTCAAAACTATTTGCTTCAAAACATCCTATTTATTATTTATTATTAGTGTTTTTTACACATTTTCACTGAAAAAGAAAATGCAGTGCCATCATAAAATAAAGTGCAACAACTTTCTTCTCACTGAAACTACTGTGCAAAAAGTAACCATGACAACATAATGATGGCATTGTAGCAACTGTAAGTGAGAACATTAAGGATAAATCACCCTGAGGTGCTATTGTATCAGTTTAAACACTGATCTGAACTGATTATATGAAAATATGATTAAAATGTGTAAATAAATATTACAGGTATTACACACTGCCATTATAAAATCAATTGCATCACATAACAATTGCAACACATTGAAAGCATTGTAACCTCTGAAATATTGCACAAATACAGAAAAATATTGATTTTAAAAAAAACATTTTTTGTTTTTGTTTTAAATTTAAAAAAAAAAGATTTTTTTAAATTTAAAAACTGAAGTAAAATCGGCACCCAAAAAAATCGGGCTATATCGTGAAATCCATTTTTTTCACACCCCCAAAACTGACTGTGGAAACTTTACACTGAACCTCAAACAACGTGGATTCTGTTCCTCTCCTCTCTTCCTCCAGACTCTGGGACCTTGATATCCAAAGGACATGCTAAACGTACTTTTATCAGAGAACATCACTTTGGACCACTGAGCAGCAGTCCAGTCCTTTTTGTCTTTAGACCAGAAGAGACGCTTCTGACGCTGTCTCTAGTTCAGTGTCTTGACACAAGGAATGCTACAGCTGAAACCATGTCTTACATACGTCTGTACGTGGTGGTTCTTGAAGCACTCCAGCTACAGTCACTCTTTGTGAATCTCCATCACATTATTGAAAGTGTTTAGTTTCACAATCCTCTCCAGGGCGTGGTTATCACGCCCTGGAGAGTTATCATGCTTGTACACTTTTTTCTACCACCTTTTCCTTCCCTTTTACCTCTCTTATTAACTCATTCAGTGCCAGCCATTTTCAAAATTTCTACCTCCTCAGTGCCAGCTGTTTTAGAGCATTTTGACTGATTTTTAAAGACCCACAGAATATTTTTACTATGACAATCTGAAACCCGACACCAGAATTTTGTTTCTAGCTTGTTTAGTTCTGTAATCATCAGTTGAATAGAGGCAAGTTTCACACAAATCGCCAGTTTGTGACAAAAAGCTGAAAAAAATGTCTTTTTCTGAAAAAATCTACTTTGACTTTGAAGCAAATTTTTTTTTTTTGCTTTAATGACACCTCAACATTAATTTCCTACTGTAAAACTACAAAAACAACACAGAGACGGGGCTTTTCATGGCAAAATTATTATTATTATGCTATCTGGGTCAGAGTTGAATGGTTTTCTTACTGTATTTTGGCATTCCTCCAAGTCTCTCCCCCGTCATTCTCCCCACACGCAACTTCCTCCTCATCCCAGATATTTTTTTCACCATCGTAACACTTTGAATAGTCAACTTAGGTTCCACACATTCTCTGGTCGAGTGTGAGCTGCTGGGAACTTCAGCATCAACTCTCGTAGCGCCATTTTCTGTTTTGTAAACTCCTGTCCTTTTCCTCTGAGCTCTGCACATCATGGGTGATTTCTCATCTAAAGGTGTGCTGCTGCCACCTGTTGGTCACTACATTTTGGTACAAGTTAGATATTCACCGGAGAGCCTCTTTAGCCATGACCCTCCTTGTGCAAGGTGTCAGTGGTCGTCTTTTGGACAACTGTCAGGTCAGCAGTCTTCTCCATGATTGTGTAGACCTACAGAACTAGACTGGAGACCATTTAAAAGCCTTTGCATGAGGGATTGGAATTGATAAGAATTTAGCGATTCCGATTCCATTATCAATACTGCTTATCAATTCGATCCCTTACCGATTCTCTTATTGATTCTCATTGGGTGAGGGAATTAAATAATACAAATGGATTTGTTTGCTTTAACTCTTTATTATTTTATCTTTTTCTCTTTAATTTCCTGCAGGGACATCAGCTCTATTTTAACCCACCAGATATAGATTGTTTTCACTGGATAATAATATATACAAAAGCGCTAGATAAAATTGATGAATTATTATTATCAGAATCAGAATCAGAAATGTTTTTAATGGCCATGTACAGTTTTAAGGACAGTACAAGGAATTTGTCTTGGTAGTTGGTGCACAAAACAAACAACAAAAATAAAAAAATAAAGAAAAAAAACAAAGAACAACCCAGCAACAATAATAATAATAATAATGATAAATATAAAGGATGAGGGATAAATAAAGGCTAGATAGAGAATAAAGGATAAATAGGATAAATATAAATCTGCTGCACTGTATATATATATATATATATATATATATATATACATACAGTGCAGCAGATAATGTCATCATGGAGGTGGTGATCGGGTGGGGGGGGGTTTCAGTGGGTGACTTGGGGTGTGTTCATGTGGATGGTGGCAGAGGGAAAGAAGCGGTTTTTGTGTCTGGAGGTTCTGGTCCTGATGGACCGAAACCTTCTTCCAGAAGGGAGAGATTGAAACAGTTTATGACCGGGGTGGGAGGGGTCAGCCACAATCTTTCCTGCACGCCTCAAAATCCTGGAGGCGTACAGGTCCTGAGGGAGGGCAGATTGCAGCCGATGACCTTCTCTGCAGAGTGGATGATACGCTGCAGTCTGGCCTTGTCCTTGGCCGTAGCTGCAGCATACCAGATGGTGATGGAGGAGCAGAGGATGGACTGGATGATGGAGCTGTAGAAGTTCACCATCATCTTTGTTGGCAGACTGAACTTCTTCAGCTCCCACAGGAAGTACATCCTCTGCTGAGCTTTTTTGATAAGGGAGCTGATGTTCAGCTCCCACTTGAGGTCCTGAGTGATGATGGTCCCCAGGAAGCAGAAGTACTCCACAGAGCTCACTGTAGAGTCTCCCAGGGTGAGGGGGGCTGGGTTCTTCCTGAAGTCTGCTATCATCTCCACTATCTTTAAAGCGTTGAGCTCCAGGTTGTTCTGGCTGCACCAGGACACCAGCCGGTCTGTCTCCCACCTGTAGTCAGACTCGTCTCCATCAGAGATGAGACCGATGATGGTCGTGTCGTCTGCAAACTTCAGGAGTTTGACCGACTGGTGAGAGGAGGTGCAGCTGTTGGTGTACAGGGAGAAGAGCAGAGGAGAAAGAACACAGCCCTGAGGAGATCCAGTGCTGATGGTCCGGGGAGCAGAGATGGTTTTTTCCAGCTTCACGTGCTGCTTCCTGTCAGACAGGAAGTCTGTGATCCACTTGCAGGTGGAGTCTGGCACGTTCAGCTGGGAAAGCTTGTCCTGAAGGAGAGCTGGGATTATAGTGTTGAAAGCAGAGCTGAAGTCCACAAACAGGATCCTGGCGTAGGAGCCTGGGGAGTCCAGGTGCTGGAGGGTGAAGTGGAGAGCCAGGTTTACAGCATTGTCTACAGACCTGTTGGATCTATAAGCAAACTGCAGGGGGTCCAGGTGGGGGGCGGTGATGTCCTTGATGTGGGAGAGCATGAGGCGTTCAAAGGACTTCATGACCACAGATGTCAGAGCGATGGGTCTGTAGTCATTAAGTCCTGTGATCCTCAGCTTTTTAGGGACAGGAACGATGGTGGAGGCCTTAAAACAGGCTGGTACGGTGCATGTCTCCAGTGAGGTGTTAAAAATGTCTGTGAACACTGGTGACAGCTGATCAGCACAGTGCTTTAAGGTGGAAGGAGAGACAGAGTCCGGTCCACAAGCCTTACGGGGGTTTTGTCTCCTGAAAAGTCTATTTACATCTCTCTCTTTGATGGAGAAAGGTGTCTCTGTGGGAGGGGGGGAAGATAGGGGAGAGAGCCTCTGTAAGCAGCTGTGGTGAGACTGTAGCTTTGATGTGGGGGGTGAAGGTGTTGGAGTGAGGCTGGTCAGAGGTGTGAGGGGGGTTGGAGTCAGGTCTGTCCCATTGTCTGTCAAATCTACAATAGAAGTTATTCAGACTGTTGGCCAGGCAGAGGTCGTTAGCAGCAGCAGGGGCTCTGGGCTTGTAGTTTGTAATTTGCCTGAGCCCTCTCCAGACAGAAACCGAGTCATTCGCAGAGAACTGATGTTGTAGCTTCTCTGAGTACAAACGTTTGGCTTTTCTCACCTCCTTTCTAAACGTGTACTTCGACTCTCTGTACCTGGCTCTGTCTCCACTCCTGAAAGCGTTCTCTTTGTCTGTCCTCAGCCCTCTGAGCTTAGCTGTGAACCAGGGTTTGTCATTGTTATAACTCACCCTGGTCTTTGATGGAATGCAGCTGTCCTCACAGAAGCTGATGTAGGACATCACAGCGTCTGTAAACTCATCCAGAGAACTGTTCACAGACCTGAAAACATCCCAGTCAGTACAGTCCAAACACTGCTTCACTGGTCCACTGTTTAGATTCCTTCACCACAGGTTTACAGAGCTTCAGCCTCTGTCTGTAGGAAGGAATCAGGTGGACCATCACATGGTCCGATAGGCCCAGTGCAGCACAGGAAACGGCGTGATAAGCACTGCTTAGTGTGGTGTAACAGTGATCCAGTGTCTTCTCCTCTCTGGTCGGACATTTAATTAATTGTCTATATTTGGGGAGCTGGTGTGAGAGGTCCCCTTATTAAAGTCACCAAGCACAATGATAAAAGAGTCCGGGTAGGTCCGCTCCACGCACAGGATCTGGTCGGCGAGTGTGCGCTGTGCCTCACACACATCAGCTGACGGTGGGATGTACACACCAACCAGGATGAATGAAGTGAACTCACGGGGAGAATAGAAGGGTTTGCTGTTGATAATAAAGGATTCCAGGTGAGGAGAGCAGTGCTGGAGGATCACTGTCACGTCGTTACACCAGTTGCTGTTCACATAAAAGCAGATTCCTCCACCTTTCCTCTTCCTGGTGAGCTCCGCGTCTCGGTCTGCTCTGTGAAGTTGGAAGCCGGCCAACTGCAGCGCAGAGTCCGGTACCGCTCCACACAGCCACGTTTCCGTGAAGCACAGAACAGAAGATGAGGAGAAGTCTCTGTTTCTACCCAACAGCAGCTGGAGTTCGTCCACTTTATTACACAGTGAGCGCACGTTAGAGAGGAATATCCTAGGTAACGGTGTGCGTCGGCCGCGCTGGCGGAGGCGCACAAGCGCTCCAGCTCTTTTTCCTCTCCTCCGGCGCTTCACTGCGTGAGCAAAGATGAGCGCACCTTTGAGTAAAATGTCCAGTAAATCCACAGAGGAAGCGATGAAAGTGGGAAATAAATCTTTGGGGATTGTTGCCCTGACGTTCAAGAGCTCTTCTCTTGAATAAGAGCACCAGTTGCGGATTTTACGACAAAAACAAGACAAAAAAGTGCGCACCAACACACCACAGCAGCCATCCGCGGCGCCATCTTGCCTCCCATCATTATTATTATTATTTTTATTACAACATATGACACATTTTGGCTACAAACATTTGGGATTATTTACAGTGCTCCTTTTGAACTTGAACAACTTGATCCAAAACTAATTCAGACTTAAAACAAATAATTATCCTGTTAAAAAGAACGTATTAACATAAAGTACAGCTGCACTTATTGTTATGTATTTAAATGGTAAAGCTTTAGTTTAGCCTTTGTTCACATTTCTATAAATGGACCTTCAGAGACGCCGTCCCCGTTGTTACATGTGACGTCATTAACCGTGTGTGTGAGCATGTGAAAGAGTAAACTAAAGACAACAATCAGAACCAGTCCGTCTCCCATGTCTGATTACTTGTTATGAGGACATCAACTGGTATGTGTTTTTGCTGAAATTAGTTGTTTTTGGAAGAAAAGTTCGTGCAAGAAGCAACTTTAGAGCGAGTGTACAGAACCCGGAAGTGAGTAGCGTAGCAACAGAGACGCTATAAACACAGCACGGAGGACAGCACAGCTGTGGGTGGAGAAGGTTGATTCTTCACGGTGGACAGCAAACATCTATATGGTGGGAGGAGCTTCACTTGGTGCTAGCATAACACAATATACAGGACCTGGAGGAGTTTATTGTTACGTATTTGCGACGTAAGAGGAACCGATAAGTGGAATTGGAATACAAGCAAACAAACGATTCCTGGGAATTGGATTATTGGGAACCGGTTCTCAGAAAGAACCAGTTTTTTCCCATCTCTACTTTGCAGGGCACCAGGTGTCTTCAATATTGAACCTCTCCACAACATTCTAATTTTCTGAGATACTCAATTTGGGGTTTTCATTAGTTGTCAGTTATTTAGAATCAGAATTCCTTTATTAATCCCAGGGGGAAATTGCTTAATCATCAATATTAAAAGAAATAAACACTTGAAATATGTCAGTCTGTCTGAAATGAATGTATACATTATACAAGTTTCACTTTTGGAATGGAATTACTGAAATAAATCAACCTTTTCATGATATTATAATTTTATGACCAGCACCTGTATAAAATAAGAGACCCAATAACCAATAAAATCATATTAGACCAAAAGAAATTAAA
The DNA here is from genome assembly GCF_900634775.1 of Gouania willdenowi. Taxonomy (NCBI): domain Eukaryota; kingdom Metazoa; phylum Chordata; class Actinopteri; order Blenniiformes; family Gobiesocidae; genus Gouania; species Gouania willdenowi. The sequence goes on from NW_021145162.1 coordinate 1,731,278, forward strand.
AAAAAGTGTTCGAGGACTTTTACTGTAAACTACACACAGCCTCCCTCAATAGTAGAACAGGACATTAATATTATTTTGCATAAACTAGTTTTGCCAGCAATAGGTTACTATGTAAACAGGGTCCGACATGCTCAGTGCAGGGACAATGGTGAAGCGCTTATGGCTTGTGCAAGTCGGATACCAGGTACCCGAAGAGTTTGGCTGGGGGAGTCGTGTTTTTTTTTATTCCCAAAGCAGAAAACATAACTGGATCAATGTCTACAATGGACTATAAAAACATCTCAGGGGTGTGTATGTCAGTATGCGTGTATGTGTAGTAATGGAGATGTGTATATTTTGAACGTTATCTCATCATGTCTGCACTAATATTTTATTTTATTTTATTTATTCAGTTTATTTCCGACATGGTTACATTCACTTTTTTTACATTTTTTTTTTTTTTTTTTTTTGTACATGCCGAAAAAGGAGACGAGAGAAGCAGTTTGCTCATCTAGGTCCTGTCCCCATTCAGCGAAATGACAATGAAGCTTGATTTTTTTTTTTTATTTCGTAACGGCGGTTCTGAGTGAGATGTCTCATTATGGTATACACACTCCCTGTAGCCCTCAGAAGCACCTTTTTTCAATCCGCCAAGCCCTGATTGGCTGGAAAGAATTATCCATCCACCAGGGACACTCCCACCTTCTATAAGAGGGAGGGCGGATGTGCAGTTTCTCATTCAAAATAAGCACCTCTTATCACTCGTTTGAGCCAGAAGGGGTTGTCAGGTGAGACATCTCACTCATATTACTCATAGAACTGGGGTTACGAAAGTAACTTATACTGTAGTTCTATTTCATAATAGTTTGTGAGATGTCTCACTATGGGATATGGGAACTCCCATAGTGCAGACATGCTTATCGAGCAAAAAAAACAGCCCTTAAGGCAGAGTCCGTTATACATCAGGACAGCAAAACAGTCCAGCATGTAAACCCGGACAAACGTGAGGGGTGAGGACCAACTCGCACAAATACAGCACAACCATCAACTGTGGCGTGTTGTTCTGTATCCCCGGTAATGGTTGATACCTTTGATGGTGCCAAAACCATGCTGGCCAACGCTACCCTTCTGGCGCACCCATCTCCGACTGCCCCAATTGCTCTTAGTACAGACGCCTCTGATTACGCCATGGTGGCTGTGTGAGCGGTGGGTGGAGCCTGGCAGCCGCTGGCCTTTTTCAGCAGGGAGCTCCGTGACAGCAAGAGGAAATACAGCACCCTTGACAGGGAGCTGCTGGGTCTTTTTTTCCACCACACATCATTTCCGTTTCCTGTTGGGTGGCCCGCTTCGGCACGCCGTCTGACCTCTCCTCGGACCGGGGTCCGCAGTTTACATTGGAGCTTTGGTCAGCAGTCGCCAAGGTCCTGGGGGTGAAGGTCTACCGTACCACGGCCTATAACCCATAGAGCAACTCACTTTGTGAGAGGTTTCATTGCGACATGAAGGCCGCGCTCAGGGCCAGCTTCACGGGCAGTGTCTGGGCCGACCGCCTTCCATGGGTTATGCTGGGCCTTTGCTTGCCCCCAAGTAGGATCTTCAAGCATCTTCGGCTGAGCAGGTGTACGGCCAGCCTCTGCACATTTCGGGGGAGTTTTTTCCTGATGCCATGGCCCTGTGGTCGGTTGCCTCCCATTGTGCTGTGTCCTGGGACGTTGCCGACGCTTTTATTCCCAATCCAACGTCTCACCATGGCCTCCCCCAGTCCTACGTTGCTAAGGTTTTAATGTCGGTGAAGTACGTTTTCATCTGCCACGATGGCCATTGTAACCTGCTGCAGTCCCCCTATGATGGACTTTTCCGTGTCCTGGTGGGAAGGTCTAAGAACTTTGTTGTGTATGGCTATAGACCGACTCAAGCCTGCTCATGAGGATGTTGGCAGACCTCTTCATTTGGCCCGGCCCCCATGGTGAGGGCGCCCCCCTGTGGCCGCCCCTTACCCTTTGCCCCTCTCCTGTTAAGTGCAGCAGTTAGTTGTTAATTGTACTTTTAGGAATAGTTATTTTGCAGAATACTTTTACTTTTACTCAAGTAAATCTGTGAGAAAATATATGTACTTTTACTCCTTTACTTTTAGGCTACATGCATGTCATTACATCAATTTGTTTATAAATAAATTCAGACGAGCTCAGACGCAGCTCACTGTCAGACATTATTAACCAATCATAGCAGCAGGACGGAGCTGTAGCCCCGCCCCTTCCACAGCCTCCCTTCACCTCACTGTAGTTCAAGAAATACTGGTGTCTCCTCTAGAAAATGTGCATTTACACCCTGTTTGCCTTTCAAACGTCATGTAATGCACTTCCTACTTTAAGAATTCCACTTCAAATCTGAGAAAACGTGATGGTAAGTAGCTGAAATGTTCCTCATGATTGCAAAGCTAACCATCTAATATGGAGTGAGTTAAAATATATATACAACACATTAACACTATGAGTAATGTATGAGTAATTCAAGATCCAGTGACATTCAATTATAATCTGATAGATAGAAATCCAATGACAATGTTTGTTAAGCCTGTAGAAGAAACGGAAATTATAGATTGTGTTAACGAGTGCAAAAACAAGACATTCACTGATTGTAATGATATAAATATGAAAGTGGTTAAAAAGGTAATTCATGGTATTTCAAAACCACTAATGCACATTTTTAACTTATCATTACAAACTGGTCAATTTCCCAATAGTATGAAAATAGCTAAAGTTGTTTCTCTACAAAACTGGAGACAAACACCATTTCACAAATTACAGACCAGTTTCTCTTCTCCCACAATTCCCCAAAATTCTAGAAAAAGTTTTCAACAACAGGTTAGACAATTTCATAGAGAAGTATAACTTACTCGCTGATAATCAATATGAATTCAGAAGTAACCGGTCAACATCACAAGCTTTAATTGAACTAATAGAAGAAATCACAACTTCCATTGACAAAAGAAAATATACTGTCGGGGAATTCATTGATCATTTAATACAATAAACCATGAAATATTATTCAATAAATTAGGACAATACGGGATTAGCGGATTGGCACTAGAGTGGGTGAGAAGTTATCTAAAAAACAGGAAGCAATTTGTGAAAATGGGAGAATTCCAGTCAAGATGTTTGGACATTGTGTGTGGCGTTCCACAGGGGTCGGTGTTGGGCCCTAAATTATTAATTATTTATATCAATGACAATGTAATATATCACAAATACTCAAATTAATTTCATTTGCTGATGACACAACTGTACTTGGTTCAGGTGGGAATTTACAGAAACTTTCACACATTATCATTTCAGAATTCATCAAAATGAAATACTGGTTTGATAAAAACAAGCTATCATTAAATCTGAGCAAGACAAAAATCATGATATTTGGCAACAGAAAAATGAAATACCAAGCACAGGTGCAGATAGAGGGGTAGACATAGAAAGAGTACATGAAATCAAATTCCTTGGGGTAACAATAAATGATAAAATTTGCTGGAAGTCTCACATTAAATACATCTGCTCTAAAATATTGAGAAATATTTCTGTAATGACTACAGCAAAGCACTTCTTAGAAAACAAATCACTTCATATTCTGTACTGTTCGCTGGTCTTACCATAGTTAAATTACTGCACAGAGATCTGGGCTAATACATATTAAAAATCACTAGAGTCACTATTCATAATGCAAAAAAGAGCCGTCAGAATTATTCATAATGTTGGGTATCTGGAACACATCAATCTATTATTTATAAAGTCTAAAATAATGACATTTTATAATATTGTAGAATTCCAAACAGCACAATATCTATAAAAAGCAACGAATACTTTATTATCAAGTAACTTACAGAAAATGTTTCATTGAAGAGAGAGATGGTATGATTTAAGGGAAAAGTTGAATTTTAATATTCAGAGAAGTCGAACAACAATGAAAAGATTCTGCGTAACAAATAACGGAGTAAAGCTATAGAACAGACTGAGTGTGAAACAATGTCCAACCATCAACCAGTTTAAAAATAAACTGGAGGGAGCATAAAGGTTTGTTTTTTTTGTCTGTGGTTGCTCTTGGGGTGGGGTTAGGTGGCTCTGAGTTATTATATATATTTATATATCTATTTCTTAAATATGTTTTTTTTTCTATGAATATCTGATATACTGTTGACACTGATATATTAATTTATAAAACCAGGTATAGTTATCATTATGTTAGTGTACATTGATGTGTGAATGTGTTACTATATTACCATATTGACGATCATGTAGAGTTGTACATAGGAACTTAAGTGTGTATGCATATGTGTATACATATTAAATAGAGATTAGGAGGTAGGATTAAATAATTTTTTATACTTATTCCTACTCCTTTTCAAGCATGTTAATGATAATGATCGATATATATATATATATATATATATATATATATATATATATATATTTATTATGGATTATTACTTCTTTGTTTTGTTGTGTTGATTTCATGGTCTCATGTTCGAAATAAAGATAAAGATAAAATACTGCTGCAGAACGCACCTCCATTGGTAGCCTATTGCCTGTCGCCAGGTTAACTATAATCTGCCTTTTAGCGGGTGCAGCGGGCCCAGTTTTAATGCAATGTAGGGGATACATATGTCATGTGAAACTAGAGAACCTAAGGATTTTTGTGAAATTAACAAAATAATTGAATATATCACAGAAATAGACATACAGTACAGTAGAGGAAGTATTTCACTTTTTCTAATATAAATATATTTCAATTTAAAATACAGTAGAAAAAACAACTGAGCGTGCATATTGTGACTTTGTACACTAATCCTTATTTGTAACACATTAAAACAAATATGATCCAAAAACTCATTTTAGAGAAAAAATGTGATATATAGATGTAAAAATGGGATCATGACCCATAATAGGTTTGGAACCACTGATATACACACTTTATGTTCATTTCATTTTTTTTTACGCAGGTTACGTTTTTTTTAATGAATATATCCAAGCATCTCATTCAGGTAGTGATGGTTTGTTTTAGAAGTAATAAATTGCATTTGAAGTTACTCACTACTTGAGTAGTTTTTTCATATTTTGTTACTCTTAAGCACTTAGTTTTATAGAGTACTTTTACTTCTACTTGAGGGACTGTACCTTTAAGGGAGGGATTTACAGTGTTGAGTTTCTGGGTTTAAGTGTGTGAAGTTTTTGACCTCTCTCGCTGCTCTAGTTGTATTCACATTGTAAAGTGATTTGAACATCTTCGTCTCTCGTCTCCTCACTTACTACACTCCAGAGCTTTTATTTTGCAAAAATCTGTAATGAAACCCAGCTATTGATAAAGTCAAGCTCTGCTGTCTGCAGCTCCAGGAGGAAGAGGAGGAAGAAGAAGAGGAGGCAGACGAATCCCATCCTCAGGTTCTTCAGTAAGCACTGATCACACACTTCACTACACGACCAACACATCCTTTACACTGCACATCCTCCCGTTGGGACAGGGGAGCAGAGCCGTGCTCTCAATGTTTGGGTCGGGAGGAACAGGAAGTCTTTACTGCTACTTCCTCACAAAGAACATGTGAGCAGGAGACCAGCAGAGAAGAGACACTAGTGACAACTGTACTGTGTGCTGATTGGTCAGGAGCCTGACTCCTCCCCCTCTCTGCAGGTCAGAGGTGTTGCTGGACCAAATCTTGACAGAGCCGCAGCGGACTGATCAAAAACAAAATAAATGTCCTCAGCAGAGACGAGTTCTGCAGGACACGACCAACCACCTGCACACCACAGCCCATGATTTATCTCCTGTGTCGGAACCCAGCTTGAAATTGAACCACAACCAGAAACTACAGCTAAAGCAGCAGATCCAACAGGTACCAGCTTCTTTACGCACAGTTTACATGCTTTTTGCACACAATTTACACTGTTTACATACTGTTTACACATTATTTACACCTTGTTTACACATATTTTACACATTGTTTCCACCCTGTTTAGTCCCTCTTTACATCCTGTTTACGCATTGTTTAGACATTGCGTACACACTGTTTACACATCGTTTACACCCTGTTTACCGACTGTTTTTGGGAGCTGTGGGTGCATTAATTCATGGCTAATATGATGTCTTTCAGCATGTGCAGCTGCTGACTGAAGTTCACCTGCTGAGCCGTGACATCCCTGCCCTCAGTCTCCAGGCCAGAATCACTAAACATCACCTGGTCAGTGAGTGTCCTCAGTTCTTAAAGGGTACCTGTAGTGGAAATCTAAATAACATATGTTTAAATGTGTTACCAATAAATTAAACATGTGCACCTGTTTAGAAAAAAAACTGCATTAAAAGGACTTTTTACAATGATTTTATACCTTGGGGCATAAACTGTTGAGAGCTGACATTTTGATCAGGATATGACACATGTTGGATGATTGGCACGGCCTGTGGCTTTAAATACAGTAGATGGTGGTGCATTGTGGGAGGCACATGACGGTGCCCTAACCAACAGGTAAGTTCTCCTGACAGAGTTCATCATTTAGCCATAAGGAAATAAGAGGGAGCAATGTGGTGGGGGAGTCCATAACTGTCAAGTTTTAGATTTGAAAATAAGGGAAATTTTCTGGCGCCCACTACCAGTCGTCCCACCCCCAACCAAGCTCAAGTATCTCTTATATTTTAATACAGATGTACAATAAATCTAAAATACCCACTTATCAACCACTTATTAAATACAGTGATGTGATTATAATCTATAGGTCGACCTTTATGAATATTAAAATGCTGTAAACATTCCTACTAGGGCTGGTGATATGAACCTAAACTCATATCTCAATATATTTTCTCAAAATGGTGAAATATGATATAAATCTAGATAATTTTATTAAATAAAGTCTGACCAGAAAAACAATTCTGGGTTAAATTTGCTGACGTAAAATGTTATGCAGGGACATTTATTAATAAACAGCTGATCAATATGTGAACTCATTAATCATCTAACTGAGCTTTACATGTTGTTCTGAGAAGTAAAAGCAGTGACTCTTAAAACTAGTATTTTGATACATAATAAGCTATAATAAATATATGAAATATTATAGTTTTCTATATCACCAAAATATAAAACTCGATACATCTTGAATCTCGATATATCGTCCAGCCCTAATTCCTAAATCATAAAACAGCCTAAATAAAAACATAAATGTGTTTATGAAGCACATGTGTTTATTTAATATACTTACAGTTTATAAACAAATCAACACGTTGTATATTTACTGTTAATTTAACATTGTTTGTCTTTAAGTTAGACATTAACATTTTATTTTATTATATATTTTATTATAATTTCTCATACTCACTCATATGGTTCTCTGATATTCACTAATGACTTATTAAACACATTTATTACAGACTTTACATTATTTAACACTTTATAAACAGTGTATATTTGTGGAGCTTGTGATTGGATGATTTTTCATGGTGACTTACGTGGTTCCTTCTGCTGTGGTAGACGTTAAAATATCAGTTATTAATCTAACAGAACGTGTAACTGTGTCACATCCTGATGGTCTTTATGAAGATAAACTCTATGTTATATTTTACAACATATTTACACCAGTTCTTAGTTTTTATCACCAGAACGTCTTCATTCATCATCTCTGTTCTGTTGTTATTTCTGGGTTTGTTGCTGATGTCAGCACTAATCTCACGAGAGCTGCCACTCAAGCCATTTCAGGTGGAAGTTCTTGCGAGGCTAGTGACGGCGTTCAGTTTAATAAGACATCTTTTAATTATTACATTAAAATACGGGATATTTACGGGAAAATAATAATACGGGAAGATGGCGGGAAAGAAGGGTAAAATACGTGAGTTTCCTGGCCAAAACAGGATACTTGACAGGTATGGAGGTGTGGTCAGTACCATGACACCCCCCATAGTATCCCCTGTAAACAGAAACGTAGTAGTGCTCTGAACAAGTACGTTTACAAGCTGCATTCGACCACTTTCTGTGAAGGAATTCTGTTGGTCCATTAGCTTAGCCCATTAGCTTAGCCCACAGAGCCCTCTCACAGCAGCTCAGCTTGAAGCGGTCCTCACATACCACCCATTGTGGTGTGAACGCAACGTTTTCAGTGTGTATCCCGTACCAATATTATGGAGCCAACATCTGGATAACTCTGTCTTAGTGTGGTTATTTGGCTCAGAGACGCTAAATAATTTTTTTCTGTTGTTATAGCAACCATTAGCTTTACACTCTTTAATTAGCGCTGATCATTAGGGTGTGTGTGTGTGTCTGTGTGTATCTGTGTGTGTCTGCAGGAGGATCTTCATCAGAGGGCCAGTGTTTCCAGCAGCTTGTCAGTGTGTAATCTGAAGGCTTCTCTGGATCTGCTGCAGGAGGTGGATGGACATGATCAGCCTGCTGCTGCCTCACACTCTCACAGACTACTGCCAACAATGGCTGCTTCAACCAACAGTGAGTGTGTGGACACACTCGCACTGTGTGCGCGCCCAAACTCACTGGCCCTCAACGGGTGTAAATATGAGGTTACATTGTGTTGTACGACAGGACCAATGTGTGACTTATGAAACACTGGACCAATCACAGCGCACCAATGATCAGGTGTTGATAATTGGCTGGATTTAATTGTCATTAACATGTTATGCCCTCAAATATTCCTGGTTCTGAGGCCCCACCCACTGAGGTCAAATAAACATTTGCAAGGAAATGAAATGTTTCCGAGATGAAAATCAAGACAATCAAGACAAATGACGTGTGTCTGTGTCTGTGTCTGTGTCTGTGTGTGCGTGTGTGTGTGTCCCTCAGGTCTGGCTTTCCCTCTACTTCCTGCTCACACTGCCTGGCTGTTTGCCACTCGGCCTGAGTTCCTGTACACGGAGCTGCTTCCTGTATGTAGTCTGAACCCTGAATACCATCAGAGACCTCGCAGGAGTGTGTTCACTGCAGGGGAGGAGGGGTGCGCGCGCGCACACACACACACATACACAGTGTTCATCAGAGGACATGTTGCCTCATGTCAGCTCAGCTGCCGGAAGTGTATCAGTAGTATGAGTGGTATCAGTAGTATGAGTGGTATCAGTAGTATGAGTGGTATCAATAGTATCAGTAGTATGAGTGGTATCAATAGTATCAGTAGTATGAGTAGTATCAGTAGTATGAGTGGTATCAATAGTATCAGTAGTATGAGTGGTATCAGTAATATGAGTGGTATCAATAGTATCAGTAGTATGAGTGGTATCAGTAGTATGAGTGGTATCAGTAATAAGAGTGGTATCAATAGTATCTGTAGTATGAGTGGTATCAGTAGTATCAGTAGTATGAGTGGTATCAGTAGTATCACTAGTATGAGTGGTATCAGTAGTATCAGTAGTATGAGTGGTATCAGTAGTATGAGTGGTATCAATAGTATCAGTAGTATGAGTGGTATCAGTAGTATCACTAGTATGAGTGGTATCAGTAGTATCAGTAGTATGAGTGGTATCAGTAGTATGAGTGGTATCAATAGTATCAGTAGTATGAGTGGTATCAGTAGTATGAGTGGTATCAATAGTATCAGTAGTATGAGTGGTATCAGTAATATGAGTGGTATCAATAGTATCTGTAGTATGAGTGGTATCAATAGTATCAGTAGTATGAGTGGTATCAATAGTATCAGTAGTATGAGTGGTATCAGTAATATGAGTGGTATCAATAGTATCTGTAGTATGAGTGGTATCAATAGTATCAGTAGTATGAGTGGTATCAGTAATAAGAGTGGTATCAATAGTATCAGTAGTATGAGTGGTATCAGTAGTATCAGTAGTATGAGTGGTATCAGTAATATGAGTGGTATCAGTAGTATCAGTAGTATGAGTGGTATCAGTAGTATGAGTGGTATCAATAATATGAGTGGTATCAGTAGTATGAGTGGTATCAATAGTATCAGTTGTATGAGTGGTATCAGTAGTATGAGTGGTATCAGTAATATGAGTGGTATCAATAGTATCAGTAGTATGAGTGGTATCAGTAGTATGAGTGGTATCAGTAATATGAGTGGTATCAGTAGTATGAGTGGTATCAGTAATATGAGTGGTATCAATAGTATCTGTAGTATGAGTGGTATCAATAGTATCTGTAGTATGAGTGGTATCAATAGTATCAGTAGTATGAGTGGTATCAGTAGTATGAGTGGTATCAATAGTATCAGTAGTATGAGTGGTATCAGTAGTATCAGTAGTATGAGTGGTATCAGTAATATGAGTGGTATCAATAGTATCAGTAGTATGAGTGGTATCAGTAATATGAGTGGTATCAATAGTATCAGTAGTATGAGTGGTATCAGTAGTATCAGTAGTATGAGTGGTATCAGTAGTATGAGTGGTATCAGTAGTATGAGTGGTATCAGTAATAAGAGTGGTATCAATAGTATCAGTAGTATGAGTGGTATCAGTAGTATGAGTGGTATCAGTAGTATCAGTAGTATGAGTGGTATCAGTAGTATGAGTGGTATCAGTAATATGAGTGGTATCAATAGTATCTGTAGTATGAGTGGTATCAGTAGTATTAGTAGTATGAGTGGTATCAGTAATATGAGTGGTATCAATATTATCAGTAGTATGAGTGGTATCAATAGTATCTGTAGTATGAGTGGTATCAATAGTATCTGTAGTATGAGTGGTATCAATAGTATCAGTAGTATGAGTGGTATCAATAGTATCTGTAGTATGAGTGGTATCAATAGTATCAGTAGTATGAGTGGTATCAATAGTATCAGTAGTATGAGTGGTATCAATAGCATCTGTAGTATGAGTGGTATCAGTAGTATGAGTGGTATCAGTAATAAGAGTGGTATCAATAGTATCAGTAGTATGAGTGGTATCAATAGTATCAGTAGTATGAGTGGTATCAGTAATAAGAGTGGTATCAATAGTATCAGTAGTATGAGTGGTATCAGTAGTATGAGTGGTATCAATAGTATCAGTAGTATGAGTGGTATCAGTAGTATGAGTGGTATCAGTAGTATGAGTGGTATCAATAGTATCAGTAGTATGAGTGGTATCAGTAGTATGAGTGGTATCAGTAATATGAGTGGTATCAATAGTATCAGTAGTATGAGTGGTATCAGTAGTATGAGTGGTATCAGTAATATGAGTGGTATCAATAGTATCAGTAGTATGAGTGGTATCAGTAGTATGAGTGGTATCAATAGTATCTGTAGTATGAGTGGTATCAATTGTATCTGTAGTATGAGTAGTATCAGTAGTATGAGTGGTATCAGTAGTATGAGTGGTATCAGTAGTATGAGTGGTATCAGTAGTATGAGTAGTATCAGTAGTATCAGTAGTAAGTAGTATGAGTGGCATCAGTAGTATGAGTGGTATCAGTAGTATGAGTGGTATCAGTAGTATGAGTGGTATCAGTAGTATGAGTGGTATCAGTAGTATGAGTGGTATCAGTAGTATGAGTGGTATCAGTGGGGCCCTGTACGTGTCACGGAGAAATGACTACTCCATTAGTTCGTGTTAGATTGGAATGCAGTTTGGTATGAATACCAAGACGCTCTGAGCCCCTTTTTTTTAAATGGGGCCCACCCCTCATTTACGGTAATTTAATATATCTTTTCCAAGGTATTTCAACGTAGATTACGATTATGCCTCGCACAATTTGTTTAGGGGCCAAAGTGGCAATTTCCATTAAAGTTGTTTTCTAGTCAAATATTGCGACAGCTGGTGTTACCAAATCATTGACACTTACAATATATGAATGGGGCCCATTTTTAAAATGACTACTCCTCCGTTAATGCTCTTTGAAGCGGGCTGTAATTTGACATAGATATTCTATGAGCGGATGTCAAGAGCTTTTCTGAGAACTTTTTTTACTTGGTGGAACCGAGTCATTTGACTGAATTCTCAAGAACGTGGGACGTGCTATTCAGTGCGGAGACGTTACGCGAGCCCAACCGTAGTTCATTCAAACTTGTTTAATAAACAGGGGCTAAACAGTGAACCCTAAAGTTAGTTCAGCTGAAAACAAAACATGAAAATATATTTACTGACAGAGAGATAATCAGCTCAAGGTCACTTGACTGACACCGTTTCCCATAATGCTTTGCAGGCTGACTGTTCTGGGTCTGAAGCACTTCCTGGGAAGCGTTCAACCAGAGGAGCTGATGTGCTCCTTCCTGCTGTGTCAGAGTGTGAGTGCTGTAAGAAAACGCATCAGAGAGAGGATTGGTCCTAAAGCTGAGCCTGAGAACATCCTCAAGGTCATCTTCATCATTATCATCATCATCACCATCACCATCACCACACACACTCACTGTGGTTCTGATCTTTGATGATGTCAGAGGTTCCTAATGGAGGATGTGACCCCCCCTCTCCCACTGGCCTGCAGCAGAGTGCAGTCAGACGACCAGCGCCCCCCAGTGGACAGAAACTCTCCCAACATGCCCACCTGGCTGCAGGTCAGAACATGACAATGATACAATACACACACTACATTCAGCCTTAGATTCCTTACATTAAATCACATCCACATTGTCTCTGTTCAATAAAACAAACAAACTAGTAGACGTTTTTATAAACAGCAACACAATCTTGTCTTTCATTGACTCACATTGTCACCAGTTAAACTATAACACCTTTACTATGTTTAAAATAAAAGTCATTTTTACCTTCTTTAAGTGCTCTTCAAAAGTTGTAGGTTCTCTGATCTGTTTTTTTGGTGTCGTACCTGATCCAACTCATTCAGTGTCAGCCATTTTAAGAATTTCTACTTCTTCAGTGCCAGCCGTTTTAGAGCATTTTGACTGATTTTTAAAGACCCACAGAATATTTTGTACTATAACAATCTGAATCCTGAAATTTAAAGTCTCTAATTTCATCAGAAAAATGAATTGTATTTCTATCTTGTTTCGTTCTTCTGTAATCATCAGTTGAATAGAGGCAAGTTTCTCACAAATCACCAGTTTGTGACAAAGAGCTGAGAAAAACGTCTTTTTCTGAAAAAATCTATTAGTGACTTTGAAGCAATTTTTTTGCTTTAGTGACACCTCAACATTAGTTTCCTTCTATGAAACTACAAAAACATCACTGAGAACAGGCTTTTGATGGCAACATTATTATTACTTTGCTATCTGGGTCAGAGTTGAATGGATTTCTTACTGTATTTTGGCGTTCCTCCAAGTCTCTCCCCCGTCATTCTCCACACACGCAACTTCCTCCTCATCCCAGACATGCCGAGTGTCACTGCTTCCCCGTTTTTTTTTTTTTGTGATTTTCTTTCACCATCACCACACTCTCAATAGTCCACTTAGTTCCACACATGCTCTAGTTGAGTGTGAGCTGGTGGGAACTTCAGCACCAACTCTTGTAGCGACATTTTCTGTCTCATAAACTCTTTTCCTCTCCCTCTGAGCTCTGCACATCACGGGTAATCTCTCATCCAAAGGGGTTGTGTGACCTTTTATTTTGCTATCTGGCTCACAGTTGAATGTTTTGCTTACCGTATTTTGTATCTCCTCCCCCGTCAATCACACAGACGTAACTTCCTCTTCCTCCCGACACGCAGAGATGACCCGTTTGGCTCGGTTAGTTGATGGTTTTAGCTCATGATCGCAACATAATCAATAATCCACTCAGGTCCACACATGTTCTGTGTTAGTATGTGGTGCTGTGACTGCTGGATACTTCACAATATCACTCTGTAGCGCTATAATCTCCCTCGTCCCTGCTTCTCCTTCCTTAGCTAATGGTAGCATCAGTGGCTAATCCTTAGCTAATGGTAGCATCAGTGGCTAATCTTCCACCTTTAGGGCACAGTTGGACACTACATCAACAGAGAAGCCTGATATTCACAGTAGAACTCGGTCACAGCGTATCCTAGCAACTTCAGTGAAAAAACGTAATTGACGTAAAATTACGTTTTCGGCATTGAGCATTTGCATTTCAAATTACGTAATATTACGTCAATGGCACTGAATGAGTTAAGTAAGCATAGTGCAGGATGTATAAATCAGTCTCCATAGTGACACCACGGTGGTTAGTGTAACTACAGTCATCAGCCAAGCTGCTTCAACTGGTTACAGCTGATTAGTTACTGTAACTAGAGGATGGATACCAGACCCAAGCCTTTAAGGGACCCGGACGGGTCAGGTTCAGACAGATATTTAGAACTGGTGGTGGTGTTGGGTCACATGGTGTGGTTAGCGTGCAGCGTTCTTCCTTTCTTGCTGCAGCTACTGTAGCCCTGAAGAATGCAGCTTTAACTGTAACAGTGAGAACAGTGATCCCAGTGGAGGGAGGATGGAGCAGAGGAATAACTACATGGATTATACTTATCTTTCATACATGGATTATGGAAATACATCCCATGGGTCTCTAACGTGCACTGCGCCCCTGTTTGTTTTACTTTCTCTTGTTACACGTGCACTGATCTGATGTTGACATTAACAGTTGTTTGTTAATAAAATCGGTGGTTAACACTAAAACAAATGTAAATGTCATTTATTTAAGAAAATAAATGAGGTTTTCACTGTTGGGTCTGACGAGAAAATACGTCCTGATCAGCACTCACTGTGACACAGTTATTTACTGTTTACTGTAAGACCTGTGCACATGCCTCTGCGTACGTCTGTAGAACCAAACAGTAGTTTAGTCCACTGTGCTTGTCTTTTTTCAGTCTCCAAGTCGTCTTCTTCTCATTCTTTATTTTCAGTGTTCAAGCTGTCGAGAACTCGCACTAGTGTCATTTGAAGTCACGTTTGCAGAACTGCAGCAGAAAATGTATGCCACAATCTGTTTAAGGCAACAAGTAGAAATGTGTGTGGATTCATTCTCTTTGGTTTAGAGCGCTTCATCAACCATTAGCATTCAAACATTTTAAATTAATAAATCCTGCCCTATGCTCCTTTTAAATGACTTTGTATTTACAGGATATTTTTTGTGATTATTCAGACCATAGATTTATTGATACCTCCAACCATGCCTATGCTTTTCTATGCTTTTCTATCGTGTTTCATCAAGCTGTCATTCCCTATTATTGCCTGTGCAACAGTTAGCACTGTTAGCAGTTAGCACTTTTAGCAGAGTTATCAGAGTAAGCACTATTTGCTGAGTTAGCAGAGTTAGCATTGTTAGCAAAGATTGAGTTCTATTGTCATGTTTCCACAGAACAGTCAGCAAATCATCAGGAAAACTCGCTCGGCCTCCCTCCATTATCCTTCCCAACTTCCTCCAGGCTGCTCACTCAGGCTTCATCCTTATTGGCTGAAAAGATCCGTTCGGTATAGGCCACGCCCACACAAACAAATCTTCCCATTGGCTCATAACGACTGCCTGCTCCCTCTTGCCAAGGCTTCTGCTGGCAATCAGCCAATCAGCTCACAGCCATTAGCCCCCCTTACTGTCTGTCCAGCCATCCCATTGGCTACTGTCAGTCCGGACTGTTCCCCCTTCATCTGTGGTGACATCATACAGTCTCCTCTTCCTATTGGTTCAAATTTGCTCTCTCAGAACTTTAGTAACCTCTTAATGCCTTGCTCAGTGGCACCACCTGCTTACCTACTGCTGCAGGTGACTGTGACTCCACCCACTCCCTGCAACACACAGAGTCCAGGGTGCTGGGCGAGCGAGGGAGGAAGGGGAGAGGGAGGGTCAAGCGAGGGTGGCGGAGGAGAGAGAGGGGCAAGCGAGAGTAGCAGACGACATAGAGGGGCAAGTGAGGAAGGTGGGGGAGAGGGAGGGGCGAGCGAGGGAGGTGGAGGAAAGGGAGGGGCAAGCGAGGGAGAGGGAGGGGCAAGTGAGGGGGTAGAAAAAGGGGTGAGCGAGGGAGACGGAGGGGCGAGCGAGGGAGGTGGAGGTGAGAGAGGGAGGAGCGGGGAAGATGGAGGCAGAGCAATGGATGAGAGGAGTGGAGAAGGAGACGAAGAGGATGAAGAGGAAGAGGAAGATTTTGATGAGCTGACACAGGATGAAGATGAAGAAGAAGAGCTGTCATCAGAGGAGTCTGTGCTGTCTGTACCTGAGCTACAGGTGAGTCTGTACCTGAGATACAGGTGAGTCTGTACCTGAGATACAGGTGAGTCTGTACCTGAGATACAGGTGTGTCTGTACCGTCTGTACTTGAGCTACAGGTGTGTCTGTACCATCTGTCTCTCAGGACACCATGAAGCAGTTAACATGGCTGGCAGCAGAACGACGTCTTTGTGAAGACGGAGACTCAGAGGACGATCAGTCGTTAATGTCACAGGAGGAGGAAGAGGAGGATGATGATGATGAAGATGAGGATGAAGAACAGAAAGAGTCCTCTGAAGGAGGAAGGGTAAAGGACGAGCTGCTGTCAGGAGAGACGGTGTCTACAGGAGGGCCGAGTGGTGCTGGACGAGGACGAGGTCAGAACCTCCGAGGTCACACTGAGGACGACTCTGTCACCTAATGCGTCTGTGTCTGTCGGTCTGTAGGACGGCGTCGTCCTCTGCGTGGCTTGTCCAGGGCTCGTCAGCGTCCTGTGGAGAACTCGTCCAAACTTCTGCAGCTATTGGATCAGAACCTAGTAGAGAACGATCCTCTCAGGGAGAGCAAAGACGCAGCGTTTGCTCAGAGCTACCTGAGCAGGGTGAGATTTACAGACAGAGGGTCCAGGTATTTGAGGGCGACTCAGATGACACTGTGTGTGTGTTTCCAGGTGCGTGAGGCACTGCAGGACAGTCCAGGACAGATGGAGCAGTTTGTCTCTGTGCTCAGTGAGTTTGGAGACGTGAAGGATGAAGACAGGGTGCTGATTCTGTTCAGGAAGCTGCGCTGCATCCTGTCCACCAGGAGCGACCTGCTCAGAGACTTCTCAGCATTTCTCCATCCAGAGCAGGCTCTGCAGTGTGGACTGGTGAGACCTTCTCCTGTGGAATATCTCCTGATCATCTGTAGTCTTTATTCTTGTTAGTTGGAGAACATTCCGCTGATGTTGTTGCAGTGGGAGGAGCAGCAGGCCTTTGAGCGTAGCCGTAGGTTTCTCAGACAGTTGGAGATCAGTTTTGTGGACAATCCTTCACATTATCAGAAGATCATCAGAGCTCTGCAGACCAAAGCAGACCTGAGTCCACACAGCATCTCAGAGGTATCAGCTCAGCACTTCTGTCTTCACTCATTCAAGCTAACGCTACTTTGTTTGTTTACAGCTCAAAGCTCAGATGGAAATGCTGCTCAAAGGCCACACCCACCTTCAGACTGAGTTCTGGGTGTTTTTCGATGAGCTCCGCCCACTTCCTGCTCGCTTCAGTCAGTTTGAAGAGACCGATTGGCCGGGAGGCTCGGGGGAGGGCGGAACCAGAGGCAGCTTTGAGGAAGTGATCTCACCAGAAGAGGAGGAGCCAGGCCTCAAACATCGGCCAATCACAGGCAGCCGCCAGAGGAAGATGGACGCTAAATTTAAGGTGAGCTGTGATTGGTTCGTTGGTGACAAAGAGTGCAGGGCTGTGATTGGTCCTTTCTAAATTAATGGTGAACAAATCAAACTTTGATCTGTAAAAAGTCTAAACATATAATTTAATACTTTAAGACCCACTGTGTTTGCAGAGCTGTGATTGGTCATCCAAATCCTGGCCCCGCCTCTGTCCTGATGTGAAGCTGCATTCTCATAGGAGGAAAGGGTACCTGGGTTGCCATGATAACCAGGTGGGTTGTAAAACAACTGGTCACCCCTCGGAGGGTACGACCACCACCTCCACCCTCCGGAGCTATTGCACCACATACACATATATATACACAAAGATTGGATGGGGAGCACCACTCCCCTCCATCTTCTTTCTCTTAATTGCACCTCATACATTCACTAAACACACACATTCACACAGGGATAGGGAAGTGGAGAGGCACCATAACAGGGTGGTGGGTAGGTGTACACATTTGGGCCTGTCGGGTGGGGGCTCGGCCCCTCTGTTGATGGTTGGGCTGCCGTGTAAAGTACAAATACGGGGGGCGGGCTGACTTTAACAGTAACTGAGGTTCATCACGCGGGCGGCATTGATAAAGAGTGATCTGGAGCACTCTCGGGGGCTTGGTTGGTGCACCTGGGGGCCGGCAGGGTGACTCGTAGCGTCCCCTTGGTGCCCAAGGTGGCTGGGGATGTGGTTGTCATTCCTGGGCGGGCTGCTCCTGGTGCTGCTTCTATTCCGGGTCCTTCTGGCCTAGAGTCAGGTCCCAGCTGGGTCTGGGCCCGCCGGCTACCCAATCAGTGAGGCTCTGCCCACCTGCTGGGCGTGGGGCTTGGCTCCTCCGCTAGGGTCTTGGGCGGGGGACTCTCTGGGCCCTCCCCTCGGGGGGTTGGGTGGGGGGGGTAATTGGCGGGGGGCTTTGTGGTTCGGGGTTGGGGTCGGTGGTGGGGTGCGCTGGGTTCTTGGGGCTTTCTCGGATGTGTATATGGGGGCGGTGGCTGCCTCTCGGCTTGGGATCTTGTGGACGTCTGGGGGGTTGCTCGGCTGTGGGGTGGTGGCTTGGGGCTCCTTGGCCTCCGCTCTTTCTGCTGGCCTGGCTGCATCTTCGGTTCCGGGGCAGCCAGTTCCTGGGTTTACAGTAGCGGTTCTTGTACATACATTGGTCTACGATGAACTGGCATGCCTTGAACTGTGGGATAAAACTCGTACTGGGTTTAACTTTAGACATGTTGATCCTAAATACCTGTTTTAGATATTACCACTCACTCCTTCCCTCTGTCCACAGCCACCACCATTATACCTAAGCTTCACACTTGTCACTATACTGGCTTGAATACACAACATAATAAGCACAATATACACAACTACAACTTCACATCTCACTCTCACTTTAAAAAATCAACTCTTCCCCACCCTTTACATTTACCACCTCAAGTCTCTCCTCCCTGTTCATTTCTGTTCTGAGGCTGACTGGGAGCCAAACTGGACTAATGACTTCTGACCTCTTTGTTTTGGAGCAGCTGTAGATGTTTGATGAAGACTGTTAAAATAGTCCAGAAGCATGGAGCAACTTCTCCTGATCTTTCTGAGTCACTCTGGAGATGATCTTTAGGTGCTAGAAGCTATTTTTGTGATTTATTGATTTGATCAGATCTGATTCCATCAGAATAGCAAGGTTCTGGACCTGTGTTTTTTAAAGATGGAGACTGAAGGTCCTCTTTTCTTTTCGTTACCAAAGACAATCACCTCCATCAAGTCACTGTATAAGATATTTTTTAAAGCACCTTTTGCTAACTAAATGGGCCAATAATATCACGTGAACACAACCACTCTTCTAATGAATCAGCAGCACAGCAGAATATCAAAGCTATAACGTGTGCTTACCTTTTATTAGTCCTAGAGTAAGCATATAAAGGCTAAACGGGAGCGGTCAAAGAACAGAGCCCTGAAGAACCCCACAGTAAATTGTTCATCTGTCACATTCAAAGTTTACAATGTTTACAAAATAACTTCACTCATCTAAGTAGGACTCAAACCATTGTAGCACTTTTCCATTTAGTCCAACCGACATTTACAATCTGTGACACAAAGTGTTCCGTTCACAGTCAGATGCAGTTATTGATGTCTTTGATCAGAGCCGTTTCTGTGCTGCGATCAGTACCAAAGCCTAACTGACACTGATCAAATATTCTGTTGGTTAAGAATTCACTCCTTGCCCATTTTCTGAAGCCTCAATCTAACTCTACCAGGAAGATGCTCCAAGTGTTCTCAGAGAAAAGAGTTGTTGATGCTGCGTTTGATGCGTCACATCGAGGCGTTAACATTAGAGCTGTAACGATTCGTTTTAGCAACATTTCCATTCTAAACACGATTCGCTGTTGCTGATTCAATTAAATCTTGATATTGATTGATTAAGAATGATTTTATCTGAAACGATTCAGTAACTTTTTATCCTAAATAATAACGTGTTCAGTGTGAGTGAAATAAATCCTTGATACTGGACAGTACAGGTGACCTTTACTAGATTCCTGTTGTTAGTTATAAGTGAAATGTCTATAAGTTAATGATGGATATAAACAAACAAATAAATAACATTTAATGTCAAACATAATCGCATTTTATTTGAATAAAGTCTAACCAACACTTCACTTTAAATTACCGTAACAGGATGTTAACTTTTCAATAATCAATATGTTATCAATATAAATCCATATTAGGTTTACCTGACTCTTCTGATTGTTTTGATACATCAAAATAATCCAATATTAATATCAACAATGATGTGTTGAGCTTAAATGAGCAGAGCTTGATGGTTATCATGAGGCTTGTGCAGAGCTAACGCTAACGAACTAACGCTACATGGTGGTGGACGGTGGACACAGTGAACCACAGCTTTAGAATATCTACGTCTTTAGGTCTACTACTTCCGGCAGCTGAGCTGACAGCAGCAAAAGAGCAGAGCAGAGCGGAGCTCACAGAGGAATTTATTTACTAAACATGAACTTTTTCTTCTGAGAAATGATACGATACCTCAACATCAAACTCTATCATTTACCATCTGACTCTGGCTCTGAGGTAATCATCTACTGCTTTTTTATTTGCTGGCTCAACTGGAAAGCTAAGTAGCAAGCTAGCTAGCTACAAGTAGCAAGCTAACTAGCAGAAGAATGGCTCTTTCCACAACAGAATACAGCAGTCTTCTCCAAAAGATTACTGAACTGGAGACTACAGTGCGAGGAATACAAGTAAACATTGAGGTTAATGGACACTGTGGATATGATAATGATACGACTGTGCCGCTGTTTCAAAACAGCGGAGTGGATAAAGCTAACTCGCTACCAGCCCGTGCTAACAAAGCTATCAGGCCTAGGGAGGATCCTGTTCCCGTTGATAAGCCAACAGGTGCGAGTCCTCCCTGGAATACTCTGGGAGCTAAGCCTAAGAAAAAGTCATATCCACTTCAAAGGCTAACGGGCCGAGCAAAGCGCCCTGATATCAATAATGAGACAGACTGGCCTGCACTGGCTTCGCAGACTGCAGCCTCAACATCAACTCCCTTGTCTGCCCAGGCACAAAAGTGGACATCTGCTAAAGGCAGGAGTATCACCAAGTCACAAACCCAGTTTCATGTAGAACTGGGTAATCGATTCGCCCCACTGCTGAATGACCAAGGATCTGGCTCTAATGAGGTCAACACACAACCTTCTGGAACTGCGAAGACTGAAAGTGCTTCAGGAAAACAAAAGCGACATGGTAGGCCAAAGCAACAACCTCACACACTGATAGTGGGAGACGTTTCTGTTAAAGATGCTCAGAAGATGTTTAGCAGCAACGTGAAAGTGATCTGCTTACCTAATGACACAGTATCAGACCTGGCTGACAAAATCTTGCATATCGTTGCAGATTACCCACATTTGAAAAATGTTGTGATTCATTTTGGGTTAAATGATTTAGCCAAGGAGGAGTCTGAGGTGTTAAAGCAGGATTTCACCCATCTGCTAAAAACTGTGAGCTGTATACAGCCTAAAGTGTTCATCAGTGGCCAGATACCTCCAGTCCACAAAGGAGATCTGAAATTCTCAAGGATTTACTCTTTGAATAAATTTCTGTCTTCGGCTTGTGCTGCCCTTTCACTAAATTTTATAGAAAATTTTCCTATTTTTTGGGAACGTCGTCATCTTTTTAGAGCAGATGGACTGTGTCTAAACAAGGCTGGAGTAAAACTCTTCACATCCAACTTGTTTTACTTCATCAGTCACACTGCTATCAGTTCTGATAAAGACAGAGGACAACATGTACCATCGGAGAACAAAAAAACAAGGAAAGAACATGGAGTCAATGAGCTTCCAGCAAGAAATAAAAATCGCCAAAATGAAGAGGTCAACCCAACCCCCACATCTCAGGACCCACCTGCTTCACCCCAAAATTCACCTACTTCCACCTCATCCAGCTTCTCTCCTACCCCTGCCTTCTTGGATTTAACTGCCCAGATGAACGAGCTGGTTCTGGCTGGCACAAGACTAACACCCCACCCTTTACCCCACCATGGTCAATCTGCACCACCCATCCCTCCTCGACGATACCAGGCTCAGGATCACTCTTCTCCTCAGGCCAGCTGTGTTCAACTTAGAGCGACACAGGCCTGATGTGTGCTGGGTCCAGACTGCAATAGCTCTATTTTTAGGAACAACCAGAAAAAGTCAGGGCCCTATGGAGTTAATGCAGCTTCTTTAACTCCTGTGGTGACAGGTAACACAGGTAAAATTGTGAAATTAAAGAAAAGCAAAAAGCTTTATAGAGATAAAAATTTGACTCCTATAACATGTCATCCAAAAAGTCCACCAGTGTCTCCAGTAAAGTCTTTAAAATTAGCTCTTCTTAATGTTAGATCTCTTGTTAACAAGTCACTACTAATTAATGATTTTATTTTGACACATCACTTGGACTTTTTATTTCTTAATGAAACATGGTTGAATGATGGTATCAGTTATACTATTCTCAATGAAAGTGCACCACAAGACTTTATTTATTTAAATAAGTGTCGTACTTGCAGGAAAGGTGGTGGAGTTGCTGCCATTTTTAAATCAATATTTCAGTGCAAAGAAATAACATTTGGTGATTTTATCTCCTTTGAATATATGTCATTCTTACTGAAGGGTGATTCAAGAGTTCTGTTTTTAGTCGTTTATAGACCCCCAAAATATTCTGGAGAATTCATGGATGAGTCTGCTGAACTGCTGTCAGTTGTATGCACTGAATACAACTTTTTAATAATAACAGGTGACTTAAATATTCATGTAGACAATAACATGGACAATACTGCCAAAGAACTGTATGCTTTAATGGATACTTTTGGTCTTACACAACATGTGACTGGTCCGACACACACTCAAGGTCACACTTTGGATCTGGTTATCTCTAAAGGTGTTGATATCTCTGCTGTTGATGTAAGAGACTTAGCTCTATCTGATCATTTCTGTGTCTTTTTTGACCTAGAGACTGTAACATCTGTTCCCCCTAGTTATGTGTGTTTAAAGAAAAGGTACATAAATGAGAACACAAGTGCACAGTTTATGGAAGCCATAGCAATGACACCAACATTGAGTGCTGAGACAGTTGATGATCTTCTGGATGAGTATAATAGAAACGTCTGTAATGTCATAGATGTGGTGGCTCCAATCAAAACTAAGAGAAAACCAAACACACAGAAAACACCTTGGAGGAGGACTGAGATAATGCAGAATTTGAAATCTGACTGTAGAAGAGCTGAGCGTAAATGGAGATCAACAAAACTCCAAATTCATCTAGAACTGTACAAAATAAGTCTGCGAAAATTCAATGATGGCTTGTTCAAAGCAAGGCAGCAATACTTTTCTGAAATTATTGCCAAAAATGTCAACAACTCTCGCACGTTGTTTTCTGTAATTGAAAAGCTCACAACCCCCCCAGATCAGATAGCCCCTGAATTACTGTCAGCTGGAAAATGCAATGAATTTGCTGTATATTTCAATGAAAAAATACAATCAATAAGGTCAAACATCAGAACAAACCAGCAAAATCACAAAAAGCTTGAACAGCTTCAACCACTGAGGGATGAGTCAACTACAATGTTAGAGTTTATTACAGTGAACCCAAAAACAATAGAGGAGACTGTTCAGCAGCTGAATCCATCAACGTGTTGCCTTGACACAATACCCTCAAGCTTCTTTAAAACTGTTGTAAAGTCAATTGTCACTGATTTGTGTCAGATAATTAACTGCTCATTCCAATCAGGCACCGTACCAAAATCCCTGAAAGTAGCTGCTGTGAAACCGCTGTTAAAAAAGAGAACACTGGATGCCTCTATACTGGCTAACTATAGACCAATCAGCAACCTTCCATTCATGGCCAAGATCATTGAGAAGGTGGTCTTCAACCAACTGAGTCAATTCTTAACATTCAACAAAATATTTGATAAATTTCAGTCAGGTTTTCGTTCTCATCACAGCACTGAAACTGCTCTTATCAAAGTGATCAATGACATAAGGTTGAACACTGATTCAGGAAAAGTATCTGATCTAAGTCTGCATTTGACACTGTAGATCATACAATTTTGTTGCACAGATTGCAAACATGGGTTGGACTAAATGGAAAAGTAATGCAATGGTTTAAGTCATACTTGGAGGAGCGAAGCTATTTTGTAAGCATTGGAAACTTTGAATCTGACAGATTACCAATGTCCTGTGGGGTTCCTCAGGGCTCTGTTCTTGGACCTCTTCTGTTTAGCCTTTATATGCTTCCTTTAGGACACATTTTACAGAACTGTAAGGTTGATTATCAGAGCTATGCAGATGACACACAACTATATCTATCACTGAACCCAGATGACTATGAGGTGTTGTGTGACTGCTTAGAAAAAGTAAACTGCTGGATGAGTGAAAACTTCCTTCAACTAAACCATGACAAGACGGAGGTGATTGTCTTTGGTAACAAGGAAAAGAGGACTGCTGTCAGCAATTATCTTGAGTCTCGATCTTTAAAAGATAAAGATCAAGTCAAAAACCTTGGTGTTCTGATTGACTCAGATCTTACATTCAGCAGTCAGATCAAATCTATCACAAAAACAGCCTTCTACCACCTAAAGAACATCTCCAGAGTGAAAGGTTTAATGGCTCAGAAAGACCAGGAGAAACTGGTCCATGCTTTTATCTCCAGCAGACTGGACTATTGTAATGGTCTTCTGACAGGAATCCCCCAAAAGAGCATCAAACAGCTACAGCTGGTTCAGAACGCTGCAGCTCGGGTCTTAACCAGAACAAAGAGGTCAGAGCACATTAGTCCAGTTTTAAAGTCTTTACACTGGCTCCCAGTCAGCCTCAGAATAGACTGTAAAGTTCTGCTGCTGGTGTATAAATCTGTGAATGGGTTTGGTCCAGAATACATCAGTGACTTGTTAGTCAGGTGTTACGGCAGAATTTACGGTTGACCTCATTTGAGACATGATTCATTGCTCTGGTTGAATGATGGAATCCAGGAGAAGCATTGATGATTTTATATAAAAAAAATGTTTATTCTAAACTAAGAAAAAAGGTACAAAATGGAACAAAGTGAAACAAAATTAGCGTCCGTCCAGGCGGACGTCCGAAGGAAGTGCCGCGCCCCGCTTCAACAGTTTCAAAGCTTAAGCTTTTTATACAGATAAGAAAAGGTCCCAACAGTGAGAGACAAAAGGGAGGGAGTCAGATGCCCATAGTGGCAATGTTGGAGGATGATGAAGATGTTATGAGAAGGTTTGGCTCCAGTCTTTATCTGTCTTGATAAGTGTGTACGTCAGTGTATGTCTGCATGTGAGCAGAGATTCTGGCCTTGGCAGAGACTGTGCTGCACTGAGAATAATACGATCTGTACTGTTTAATCATGATTCAGCTGTTCAAAAGTGTAAAGATTAATGGAGTCGTCATGTATTAAAACATGACAAATTGTACACATGAACATACATTTGAGGATATGATGATGAATATAAAATTTGCCATGACATTCCCCACTTTTGGTCGCCTCAACGACCAAATCAAGAAACAAAATTATTATATTCCACCTTTGCTGTCTGTCAGGGTTAACCATTAGCATCGTTATTGTCATACATTGGATATATTCTTCTTTTGTGAGGCACAGATATATCAAGAAAAATGTGGAAATAAACTTCTTCATCATTATTATTAATGGCATGAATCATCAAAAATCATCCTTTATTGCATCTAGATAAGCAAAAATCATCATTTGCATCAAGGACATCACTCGTCTTCATCGGCTGAGTTCAGTGGTAACTGGGGTAACCAATAGCATCATGAGTGAAGAACCTTGAGTATTTTCCTCAATCGTAGCAGAAGGGTTTATGACTGTATTCCTGCAGCTAGGTGTGAGGTTGTCCTCCCTCAACCTAGCTATGAGCATTTGGTGTGGCTTATAAACAAAGCTAGGCCCTTGTTTTAGAGCGTTTTCTTGTGTGTGTGTCTCAGTGGCCTTGTCGGTTCCCCCTTCATTGTTCGGTCAGCCTCCGTCTCAGCATCAGCTGGTCTCGGCAATCATCTTGGATCCATGTCGCCCGCTGTGCGACCTTCACTGCCGTGTGGGTCGTTCATTTCGGTCGGCGTTGTAGATGATTGGTTGTTGTCTGAGGAAGGGTAGTCTCCACACACCTGGCAACCTCTCTTGGGATCGGAAGGTACCTGAACAGAAGAGGGGGAAAAACACCGAAACAGAACTCTTGCGATTGGCTGGTACCTGAACACAGGCGCGATCCCACTACTGAGGCTTTAGCTGGTACCTGGTACCTGGTAGGCTTTAGCTGGTACCTGGACAGAAAAAAGGGGGGGGGGAAAAACAAAACAGAACAAAACAAAACAAAATAAAATAAAACGAAATGAAATAAAATAAAATAAAATAAAATAAAATAGAATAGAATAAAATAGAATAGAATAGAATAGAATAGAATAGAATAGAATAGAAGTTTAGGGGTGTTAGGTTTAGTTAACTAACTAAATGAATAGTTAGTATGGCCAGGAAGGCAGAGACAGGTCAGAGGTCAGGATCTGAGAGCTTTTCAGATCCTAAAAGGTGCTGCTGCACAATCACACAATGGTTAGGTGTGGGTTAGTGAGCTTTTAGCCATGCTAGCTCTGTAGCCCATTCGCACGCGAGTGGGAAAATATGAGGCTGAAAGAAAAGCAGGAAGTATTAATTCGATTTTCTTTTCCTGGAGTAAGAAGAAGCATAGCTGGAGTTGCAGTGATTATCTGTGGTACATCTACTTACCTGGTGAGAAGCAACAATTTGAGAACCACTGTTTACAAGGACATGCAAGTCGGACGGAGAAGGACATGCAAGTCAGACGGAGAAGTGTGGAGTGTGATTACATGTCTTCTCAAGATGAATACATACAATTGGGAGACATGGAGATGTGAGAAAGCTAACTGAGTTTAACCAAATAAATAAATAATGTTATTTATTTATTTAAATTGTTTGTTTCATTTGTTCTATCTCTTATTTGTGAAGGAGAAATCTTATTCTATCCTTTATTTATTCTGAATAATGTTAACACTCCACACCTGATTACATAGCCTAATTCTTTTATAGAGCTGAATTTGTCAGTTCATTTATTTCATTATTTTCCCTCATAATTATTATTTGAGATGTAATTTACTTAATTTTGAAGGTCAATTGGTGGCAAAAGTGTCTCCTATTCTGTGTCTGAACCAGAGTTTAGCAAGATTATTGGCCCTTTAAGGTTAGACAGAATTAAAGTTAAGTTGAGTCGAACAATCATATTGTCTTTTGCTCTCTGTATTTATCCCATTCGTAGGGGTGACGAGCCCCAGCACGGTTTGGAGAGCTTCCTTAAATGCTTGGAAGTTACTCAACTTTAAACTATCTCTTATTTCAATCAATTATCAAGAATTTCAGGAGGACCCTTTTTTAAATCTCGGGCGACCCAGATTGGGCCACCAACCCAATGTTGAGAACACTTAATTTTTCCCTTAAAAGTGTCTAAACCCAGTGAAGGTGTTTTATGGTCTTGCATGCTAAGTGCTGTTGGAACAAGAAGAAAATGGTTGGAGGGTTTGAGGTATATTTTCCTATGATAAAATATAAATCAAAAATCAGAGGGACGTTGGCCCCTCCCTTCCCTTTTTTACATAAGAATACATTTGGATTCTTAAAACCATATGATAAATATCATTGGAAAATCACTTATCTGATCATTTTGGATGTGTCTCCGTTTTCCTCTCTCTCGTGTCCGCCTGCCTTTGTGCCCTCCAACCTCCTCGACCTCCTCCTCCTCAGCCTTAAAAGGTCAAAGCCAGGGTCAACTGTACGCTCCTTTTGGAAATTTGAAGATCTGTCCCCACTTTTGCAGTTGGATTGGAAGTCGCTGTAGTCTCTGGAATAGATATTATGTTAGAACATCCACAATATGTCATATTGTCACGTGTCTATTTCAATCTATTTCCCCTTTGCTTCCCAGTTACAGTTATGGACAATACTTCCCTTTAATTCTCATCCTTCATCATAACAAGCAGTGACCAGGCATGGCGGCTGGAGGAGACAGGATCGGAGTCGAGAAGGCGGTGGCATTCTGTTAGGAAACACTCAGAAACAGAAAGAGAGGAAACCATTAAGACTTAACTGGATAATTTAAAATATCTCTTTTCTTTAGTTGGATCTGATTCATCTCCTTACAGCGACCTGTATTTTGGAAAAAGCTACATAATAACAACAACTAAGACGAAGACGTAGACAAGTGCACACCACAACGAGTATACGCATATAACAACAAAAAAACATGGACACTGAACATGAACAGTAAGGTCAGTCAAGGTCAAAGCCAGTCATTCCACTGAAAGTGGTATCATATATAAAAAACGTCGTTTGGTGTTTTTAAACACCCAGAAAAAAACCTTTAAAACCTGGTAACTTTTTAGAAGGCCCAAGGCCTAAAACCTTAATTTTTAACAAGCAGCAGTGTTTTCTGAACACCCCACTACATAATTGGTAAAAACAGGGAGAAGATCAAGTGCATCAGAACCCAGGAGGAAAAGAAGGTGAAACAGAGGAACATGTGTAGTCAAACAGCCATTCATTGGTCAATCACTCAATGACACGTCCACGGCACATTCGCACTCACAACACGGTTCTCTCAGGCATACGTAACGTGTCATCATTCAGTCACTCATGCACCGCACACGTTCATGCCTCAATTTTCACGTCCATGCATTCACAAGGTTTTGCTGCATAGTGTCTAAGTGGAATATAGGTCTCATCTAACCCACCAGTGGCGATAGCCAGTCCACCTCGTCTCTCGGGGTCAATGAGCTCTTATTGCCCCCCCATGCTTGGCAACCTTTTAGTGTTAATTAATTGCTTTTCACTGGTATCATCTGATTACTAAGAGGTACGCTCCTTTTATTCCGCCTTGGCGGAGTCTACACTTAGAGTATTGTCCCTTGCAGTACTGACAGTCTACTAGCTGCTGATCAGGCAGAAATCGCACGGCCATGCACAATAACCAAACTCAACCCCGGTCCGCGGGGGAAACTCAACCGCTGTCCATCTCCAGAAATGTAAAAAAGAATCTCTGAATCAGCAGGAAACTCAACCACCACTCTTGAAGAATAAGAGCTTGGGATTAACTCAACCACCATACACTCCAGAAATCTAAGAAAAAACCTCTGAATCGGCAGGAAATTCAACCTCTACTCTTGAAAATAAGAGCTTGGGATTAACTCAACCTCGGTCCGCAACCTGAGGGAAACTCAACTGTCAGAACTTTCTGGGCACCTCTAATATCACTCAACATTGAACGGAGCACGCAACCTCTAATAACCCTCACTCTAAGGGAACGTAGAAATTTGTTCAGAACGGTATTCGGTTACCAAGCATGTATCAAATCAGGTGGACCGCTATCCCCCAAAGAGCGCTTTCCCTAGCAAGGTTTATCCTTTTTCTGCACATTAAACCAGGACTTCTTGTTTGAAAAGTAATTGCCTATGTACTCATAGCAACTAATGGGACATTTTTTCTCAGGAAAAAATTTGGTACCCCCCCCATGCTGTCGAGTGGCTTTGGGCCGGCCAGACAGTCCGACGCGGTAAGGGGGAAGCGCGCAAAATGAAAACAATGAATGTTGAACTAGGCTGTCTGTCGCAAGCAGCTTCAAAAAGGGTAAGGTACAGATTGTTTACGAGGGTATCGGTCAAAAAAATGTCAAAATTTAAACTTGTTGAGGCTGCAGTCCTCAATCTCTGTCTCAATTTTCCTGAAATTGAGTAAAAACAAAAGAGAAAAAGAAGAATCGTTCAGAAATAACAAAGGAGAAAAACGTGTGAGCTCAAAAAAAATCATGGCCAATAAAAATTAAAACTTCAGCTCCAAAAGCTGAGGCAACAGAGGGCTCTGTCTTCAGCGGATGTAACCATATCTTGCATTGTGGGGGGCCTCCCCTCAATCAAGAAAATAAATGAAAGAAAAGCAAACAAAAACAACCTTATCAGTAACACTATTTTCTTCCCCTTTGTTTGTTGTTTTCTCATAAAGGCCAAAGCAGTGTAAATAAATGAGCAACATAATGAATAAAAGCAAAGATAAATGATGGGCACACTTGATCTCATGTGGCAAACAGAAGGGTTCTGTGTGAAGTTCTGGTGGTCCTGTGTTTCTCATAGTTATGAATGTGGGTGTGTGACTGTATGTCTGGTCTGTCTGCGTGTGAGAGAATAAATGAAAACAAAATAATCTAGTGCACAGTCAGAAGATAGAGGGGTTAGTATTGTGCGAAGGAGAAGCTTGTTGGCTATTTGCTAGTTGTCCCCCTCCATGCCAAAGTTCAAGGCTAAAGTGATTTAGCACTACCACCAAAGGCTGTGGTGGACTTCTTGTTGCTTGGTATCCTTGTGGCTTTTGAAACAGTGTCTTTTTTGGTGAAGATTTCCAGCAGACGTGTGACCAGTCTGCAGTTGCTGCCCATCATTCAGGCAGTAGTCGTGGCGTTTAACTCGCAACTCATTGGTGGGGGGAGTGTCTACTCCGACGCCCACAGGTTCTCAGTCTTTGATGATGGGGCATTGGCATGCGGCCCATTCATAGACGATGAAGAGTTGACTTGGGACTGAGCGAGTTATTTCAGCATTGCTTTGCTGAATGGGAGTTGAGTCCTTGAGTCCTGAAAGGTCACACACCTTTGATTGTCCATTTCCTTCTGATGCTTGGTCCTTTGAATGATGTTGACATTCCATTAGCGTAAGAGTTGAAGGTGATTTCATTCTTTCATTGAAGATGTCGTTTCTTCAGGGGACAACCACAAAGCCAACAGAAACTAACAATTTAAATAATAAAAAATGATAATGATGGTAACAGTAATATTAAAATAAAATAAAATGAAATACTGTATTCATCTGTGTGTGTGTTTGAGTGTGTGTTGCCCATCAAACATGAAATCAAAATAAAATTTAAAATAAAAATAAAAATAGTGTCTGTGTGTAATGGCACTATTCTATCGGCAGGGGGCAAGGTGAGAAATCACAATGTTGTGCCACAAGTGTGTAGTGCACTAAACTGGCCAGTGAGGGGCGCCACCTCTCTCTCTTGGGATGGGTGTGGCTGTGCGTGTGCGTGCGCCCGTGCGCGTGCCTGTGCGTGCGCGTGTTTGTGTGTGTGCTCTCTCTCTCTCCCTTTCTCTCTCTCTGTATGTGTGTGTGTGTGTGTGTGTGTGTGTGTGTGTGTGTGTGTGTGTGTGTGTGTGTGTGTGTGTGTGTGTGTGTGTGTGTGTGTGTGTGTGTGTGTGTGTGTGTGTGTGTGTGAGAGACTCTCTCTTTGAGAGAAAAACAAAACAAAAAAAAAAAATCAAGGCGCACAGAAGCCGAAAGCTGACACTTGTCCAAATGAAAGCATTAAAGCCAAACAACCATACAAAGATAAAAAAAAAGAAGTAAAACTCACTGAAGCATGATCTGAGTTCACATCATACCAAGATTGTATATGCGTATGCATATATTATTTGTTTAGGTTAGGTTCGGGGTTTTAATCTTTCGGTACAGAGGTGAACTCAGATCATGGCACCGCTGGGATGTTTTGGAAACCTTGTTGCCCGTCTATCTATGGTCAGGACCTCACAGGCTGTGGGTGTCCGAACAAAACCAAAGTAAATAATGACCAGCCGTATTTTATGCCTAAACAAAATATCCGAGCCCGAAGAAAACCAGAGAGAACCTACAGCATTAAAAAGCACAGAACCTCAACCATTTGAGCCCTTCTCATGGCTATTCACTGCGTCAAAACACAGAACAGCTGAGGATCAAAATCAAAGCTCAAAGCTGAAAATCAATACAATGCTTGACTGGTTCCAAAAAAAAAAATCAACACAGAGCGAATATATATATATGTAAATGAAAATTTATACATATATGTTTATAAAGGCAGCTTTACCTTAGTCCGAATTGGTGTTTGAGGTTCAACCGATGGTTCGTGCTCCAGTCTCTGTCCGAGGGCGGACCACCGCGGGCCAGCCCCGGGGCTTCAAATGTGTCGACCCAGTGCTGGTCCACGATCGACGCCCCACAGAGCAGAAGATGGATCCTGTTCGTGACGCCAATTGTTACGGCAGAATTTACGGTTGACCTCATTTGAGACATGATTCATTGCTCTGGTTGAATGATGGAATCCAGGAGAAGCATTGATGATTTTATATAAAAAAAATGTTTATTCTAAACTAAGAAAAAAGGTACAAAATGGAACAAAGTGAAACAAAATTAGCGTCCGTCCAGGCGGACGTCCGAAGGAAGTGCCGCGCCCCGCTTCAACAGTTTCAAAGCTTAAGCTTTTTATACAGATAAGAAAAGGTCCCAACAGTGAGAGACAAAAGGGAGGGAGTCAGATGCCCATAGTGGCAATGTTGGAGGATGATGAAGATGTTATGAGAAGGTTTGGCTCCAGTCTTTATCTGTCTTGATAAGTGTGTACGTCAGTGTATGTCTGCATGTGAGCAGAGATTCTGGCCTTGGCAGAGACTGTGCTGCACTGAGAATAATACGATCTGTACTGTTTAATCATGATTCAGCTGTTCAAAAGTGTAAAGATTAATGGAGTCGTCATGTATTAAAACATGACAAATTGTACACATGAACATACATTTGAGGATATGATGATGAATATAAAATTTGCCATGACACAGGTATGAACCCAGCAGGTCTCTCAGATCTATGGACACAGATCAGATAGTGGAGCCCAGAGTTCACAGTAAACATGGTGATGCTGCTTTTAGTTGTTATGCTGCAAAGAAGTGGAACAAACTGCCAGCGGAGCTGAAGTCAGTATCTAATGTGAACATTTTTAAATCAAAGTTAAAGGCACTTTTTTTCTCTACTGCATATGATTGAGAGAGAGATTTTTTGTCATGTTGTTGATGTAATGATGATTTTACTGATGATTTTAATTGATTTTACTGATGATTTTAAATGTTCTTATTGATTTAAATGTTCTTATTGATTTTAAACAATTGAATGTTTTATCATGTAAAGCACATTGAGTTGCCTTGAGTATGAAATGCGCTATATAAATAAATTTGCCTTGCCTTGCCTTGTCTGTGATAAAGGCCCAAAGGTGGTTCCATCCATTTCTCCTCCATCACATGTTTAGTTGTCTGCTGGGGGCGTGGTTATGATGTCACACACACTAATGTTTTTATTATTTAAAGAGCTTTAAAACACATCCATATTAAGTCTGCTGTGATTAAATCACATTAGTTATTTCATTGTATTGAAATTATAAAACAACTGATTACCTTGTCACGGCAAATTTGCAGTTGACCTCATTTGGAGACATGATTTATTGCTCTGGTTGAATGATGGAGTCCAGTCGAAGTGTGATGATTTTATAAAAAAAGATTTATTATAAACTAAATGAAAAAGAGTACAAAAGAAGAAGTGTCCCATCCTGTTGGGAGTAAAGGTGGCCAGGTACAAAGCAGGATGGTTCAAAAGGTCTTGTGTCCGGCTCAGGATATCCATGACTGACCAACAGTTTCACAGTTTTAGCTTTATACAGATATGAGAAAAAGTCCCAACCTTGAAAAAAGAAAAGGAGGGAGTCAGATGCTCCCAACAGTGGAGACGTTGGAGGATGTTGAAGATGTGTATATTATGAGGAAGGTTGGGCGCCACTGGTATCTGTCCTTGATAGTGTGTGCGTGTATATCTGCATGTGAGTTTGAGTTTGGCCTTCAGTAGAGTCTGTGTGGATACAATACGCTCTGTACTGTTTAATCTAACATGACTCAGCTGTTCAAAAGTGCAAAGAGTAATGCAGTCATCATGTATTAAAACATGACAAATTGTACACATGAACACACATTTGATGATATGATGAATAATATAATAATTGCCATAACAACCTTTTAAAACCATTTTAGATTGATTGTCATCAGGAAGGACATCTAGTCGAGCACAGATAGATGTAGTTGGAGAAACTTTTAAAATAAGATGCTATCATTTTACCTTGTTGTGATAATGTAACACCTGACGTGTAATAACAGTACAATGCGCCTCCTGCAGGTTCCAGGGGGCGGAGACACACACAGGCTGCGCTCTCTGTACGAGCACACAGGCCCCGCCAACCAGGAAGTTGAGCTGATTTCAGAGTGGGCAGAGTGTGAGCTGAGTGGACAGATGAGGTCAGGTGATGAAGGTTATGAAGAGGAGGAGAATTCAACCCTGAAGAGGAGAAGGGAAGAGTCGGAGCTTCCTGTTCCCGCCCACAATGTTTCTCTGACGGCGAGTGGTGAGAAGAAGATCCTCTGGAACAGGTGATCAATTAACCCTGATGACCAATCAATTAACCACTTCCTGTGCCCTCCCACTCATGTATCAATTTTTCTCATTAAGATCAGCCGCCTATTGTTGTTTATAGATATGGTGTTTGTTGTTGTTTACCTCTGTGATGTTTAGCTCTTTAATGTTTGCTGTTGTTTACTTCTGTGATGTTTGTTGTTTACCTCAGTAATGTTTGTTGTTTACCTCTGTGATGTTGTTTAGCTCTGTAATGTTTGTTGTTCACCTCTTTAATGTTTGCTGTTGTTTACTTCTGTGATGTTTGTTGTTTACCTCTGTGATGTTGTTGTTGTTGTTTACCTGTGATGTTTGTTTACCTCTACAGGGAAGCTGATAGGGTGATTCTCACTATGTGTCAGCAGGAAGGAGCCAATCACAGCACGTTTCAAGCTGTGTCAGAGCGTCTTGGAAACAAGACTCCCAGTGAGGTCTGATCAGAGTCATTGTTTAAGTTCATCATTGATCAGGATCATTAGCAGTGATTATCCTTCCAATGCTTCCTTATCAATAATCAATATTATTCATATACAGGTTTCTGGACGCTTCGAGGATCTGATGAAGTTGTTCCGGACGGCTCACACAGAGACTCCGCCCACTGACCCGGACCAATCAGAAGAGGTGTTGCTCAGCGGCCAATCATAAGTGTGGATGTTAAGAGTTTTATTCAAATGTGTTTTATTAAAATCATTGTTTCCAAAAAAGCTTTTTTAAATCTTTTAAACAACTATCTCTAACTTAACCATCAACAGAAACTCCTTTTATGGAGAGTGGGCAGGGCTATAGCTGGATATAGAGAGTGGGTGGGGCTAAAGCTGGACATATGGAGAATAGGCGGGGCTAAAGCTGGACACTCATCCCCAGAACCTCTGACGACCGCTCTGCGCGCTGAGCATCGGCTCCATCTCCGCAGTGAAGATGAAATACAGGTTAGCGACCAACATGGCAACGCTGGGCAGGAAAGACAGGCCGAACCCGAAGGCACGAACGCTGCTGTTCAACGCTGAGCTGACCCAGTACACCAACCTGGAACACATCATCATCATCATCAATGACATCATCAGTACACCAGCCTGGAACACATCATCATCATCATCAATGACATCATCAGTACACCAGCCTGGAACACATCATCACACACTTGATGTTGCCGGCGGCCATCTTGATATACCGACTACCTGCTAACTCATGTTGGGAACAGTATGAATGATAATGGATGATTTAATAATGAATAATCTTATCTTATCTCTCTATAAAAGCAAGAAAGTTGTTTGTGTGTGTGTGTGTAGCGAATATCTCCCCGGCGCGGTGTGTGTTCGACCTGAAACAGCTTCCAAAAACCCCACGTGTGTGCGTGCGTTATTTTGGAGTAATTTGGTGTTGCAAAACATTCATTTTAATTTTACGATTATGGCTAACTCTCAGTATTGAGCGCGCTCCTTCCAGTTGTGGGTCACCAGTTCATGATGTCACTGTGTCGCAGTTTGTTTAAAAAAGTTTAAAAGGTCAATATTGAAAACGTTTTTATAATGCTAAAAGTTATTTAAGTTAATATTTCATGGTTATTTATAATTATTCTCGTAATCCCAAACCACCTTTAAATCGCGGGTCACGGACTTCACTATCTCCTCCGTCTCATGACTATTTTCACACGTTCAACACTCCATCTGGAACACTGGATTGCATGTGGTGCCACGCATTGGAAGCTTTTTCCCTCAAGTCTTGCACATTTCCACAACCTGTGACGGAACGTACGTGTGTGTGTGAACCCACACGAAAACCAAAAGGACAGGTAGTGAGTCACACACACACACACACACATATCTCAAAACACGCTCCCACACATAAGGTATTTATAATAATAATATACTAAATGAGTAAAATAAAACCAAAAACTAAATATTTATACAAAAAGTACACAAAACAACAGAAATGCACAAAAATATACAAAAAGCTAAAAAAAGAATGACTCCAAAAACATACATTACAGAAAAAAAAAAAAAAACAAACATTTATCATGATCATGTCTCATAGAATTAAACCAGATAAATCACACACACTATTTTATTTTACACCACAATTAAACACTTTTATAACACTACAGAGTATGTACACCTCTTTGTACCAAACACACACTCATTTGGACATAATTAACTCTACTTAAGCTCCTCCCACTATATGAATACATACTTCAGACGAGCACTGTACTAGTTGTTATTAATGAGTGATTTATTAATAAAAATAATATTTATTAATGAATATTATTATGAACGAGTGATTTATTATTAATAATAATATGATTGATGGCTGTGACTCATTAATTAATCATTAATGATGTCTGACCTTCCGAGGGCGAACACCACCATCAGCAGAGGAATTATCTTCAGCTGCTCCTGACTGACAAACATCGCCATGACAACCAGCTGCAGGGAGTACAGCACGTACAAGGAGGCGGAGTCTGTGATGAAGCGTCTGTGAACAGCTACTTCCTTTAGCTCCGCCTCTTTCAGTTCGTCCTCAACCAATGGACGAACGGCACCGAACCTGAGACGACTGATGCCCAGAACCAGCCACCCTGGTAGGGACAGACAGGTGAAATACAGACAGACTGACAGACAGGTGAGCTACAGACAGACAGGTGAGCTACAGACAGGTGAGCTACAGACAGGTGAGCTACAGACAGACAGACAGCTGAGCTACAGACAGACAGACAGACAGACAGACAGGTGAGCTACAGACAGACAGGTGAGCTACAGACAGACTGACAAGTGAGTTACAGACCAACAGGTGAGTTACAGACCGACAGGTGAGTTACAGACCGACAGGTGAGCTACAGACCGACAGGTGAGCTACAGACTGACAGGTGAGTTACAGACCGACAGGTGAGTTACAGACAGACAGGTGAATTACAGACAGCTACTGACCCAGAATAACAGGTGTCGCTGCTAACGCTGAGCAGCGCAGTGTGTAGACCAGCCTGAAGGGGGCCCCGTGGAGCAGAGGAGCATCAAAGGGCAGGAAGACGAATCCTCCCCAAACCAGGAGAGGGAAGAGCAGAGCCGCCATCAGCAGGAACACACACACCTTCAGAGCATCTCTGTGGTTCCCACCTGAGGTGTTTCATAACGTAGGTTATGTTCAAACTCTGAGTATCTCATTCCTAAACGTGAGGTATGTTCTTCTCTGAGTATGTTACCATGGCAACATTGTCCATAAACTAAACCTGGTCACTGACCCACCTGAACACTTTAATAAACCTTAATACTTTTCTCTGAAACACATTAGTAACATCACACACCACAGACGTGTTCACATCATTAATAATGTTGTGTTGATATATTTTTTTTTTGTGATAACGGTAGTTTTCTTTATAACATTGTAGATGTAGATCATTAAGTGAAACACACTGAGAGGTTGATCTACATTAAAACATCTACTGACGTCTGTAGTAAAGTTCACTGAATACAAACCTGTAGATAATATAAAGGAGGAGATGATCATTTAAATTAATACACTTTTAAGGCTCGATTGTTGTTTTATATTGTTATACAGTTAAATCTGTAGATCATACATCTGTAAAGGTATGATGGCTCAGTGAATTGTGACGCTGGTCTTAGAAGCGATAGGTCATGGGTTCGTGTCCCGCTTTAATGTTTTTTTAGGACGTTGAGATGACTCTGGTGACAATATTACATTAAGAATCAATATAAATGATTAGATATGAAGCAGCATTTACTGTGTTTATATCCAGTGTAACAGGAGGACTCTCTATGCAGACATCTTATGTTAATGACACGTCTCCTCAGACACATTTTATTCATATTATTCACCACTCGTCACGTCACTGAAGCAATAAAGTGATGAAGTGACCAAAAAGTGTGACTAATTACAGGTGATTTAATCACTATAATCACTGAAGACTGAACACACCTTTAGAACAGGATCATATTCATCAAACACCGACTTATTTCACCCATTACGGTGAATAAATCACTCTATTCTGGGTGGTTGTCATGGCAGCTCGAGTAAATCTCTGATCCATTGATGATGGCTTTTTATCAAACGCGTGCACGGCAGTAACCCAAGGTTTACATACTCAGGGTTTATTAACCCACTTCATACCAGCTGTAATGGAATCAGATACACAGAGTTTCCCATCGCTGGGTATGTTGACCCAGAGTTTATGGATAGACTCAGAGTTTGTTAACCCGTCTTTATGGAATACACCTCAGGACACAAGTAACCATAGCAACTGTGGAGACACGTCAACATGACCAACAAAGAACTTGCGTCCAGTGTCCAGTGGGTGTGTTTATGATGGAGGCGTGTCTAGATCCTGTCCTCTGAAGCTTTATTTCCTCTTCTCTCTCTCTAACTTCCTGGATGTATCTGGTGTGTGCTGTACTATGACGCTGGCTAAATCACCATGGTAACTTAGGCTGAACACCTAACCGGGTCTGGACCAGGTTATGAAGTGGATCATCTGTGAGTGTGTAGTAAAGCCCCGCCTCCTGACCAATCAGATCTGTTGTAAAATGAGCTCTCCAATGTAGAAGAAGCCTAGTGAGGTCCTAGGTGATGTGATGAAGGCGTGTTTGTTTACATGTGTTAGTAGGCGTGGCCTCATTCCAGTGTTGCTGGTCATCCTGAAGGTCCCTGCAGTTCAGACCTTTGTCGTACTCCATTTCCCAGAGTTCTCTGCTCTCTGTGGGTGATGTCATTGCTGGCCTGAAGACCTGAGCAGCTTTGTCTGGTAGAACGTTCTCCTCTGGTTCTTTGTGATTCTCAAACTGAGGTTTGTGTCTCCCTTCGTCAGCTCGCTTCATCGTGATCACATTGATCCTATTGATTAACAGTAAATCACATTGATTCTATTGATTAACAGTAGATCACATTGATTCTATTGATTAACAGTAAATCACATTGATCCTATTGATTAACAGTAAATCACATTGATTCTATTGATTAACAATGATCACATTGATCCTATTGATTAACAGTAGATCACATTGATCCTATTGATTAACAGTAGATCACATTGATTAACAATGATCACATTGATCCTATTGATTAACAGTAAATCACATTGATTCTATTGATTAACAATGATCACATTGATCCTATTGATTAACAGTAGATCACATTGATCCTATTGATTAACAGTAGATCACATTGATTAACAATGATCACATTGATCCTATTGATTAACAGTAGATCACATTGATTAACAATGATCACATTGATCCTATTGATTAACAGTAGATCCTATTGATTAACAGTAAATCACATTGATTCTATTGATTAACAATGATCACATTGATCCTATTGATTAACAGTAGATCGCATTGATCCTATTGATTAACAATGATCACATTGATCCTATTGATTAACAATGATCACATTGATCCTATTGATTAACAGTAGATCACAATGATCCTATTGATTAACAGTAGATCACATTGATTCTATTGATTAACAATGATCACATTGATCCTATTGATTAACAGTAGATCACATTGATTCTATTGATTAACAATGATCACATTGATCCTATTGATTAACAGTAGATCACATTGATCCTATTGATTAACAGTAGATCACATTGATCCTATTGATTAACAGTAGATCACATTGATCCTATTGATTGACAGTAGATCACATTGATCCTATTGATTAACAGTAAATCACATTGATTCTATTGATTAACAATGATCACATTGATCCTATTGATTAACAGTAGATCACATTGATTCTATTGATTAACAATGATCACATTGATCCTATTGATTAACAGTAGATCACATTGATCCTATTGATCCTATTGATTAACAGTAGATCACATTGATTCTATTGATTCTATTGATTAACAATGATCACATTGATCCTATTGATTAACAGTAGATCACATTGATTCCATTGATCCTATTGATTAACAATGATCACATTGATCCTATTGATTAACAATGATCACATTGATCCTATTGATTAACAGTAGATCGCATTGATCCTATTGATTAACAGTAGATCGCATTGATCCTATTGATTAACAGCAGATCACATTGATTCTATTGATTCTATTGATTAACAATGATCACATTGATCCTGTTGATTAACAATGATCACATTGATCCTATTGATTGACAGTAGATCACATTGATTCTATTGATTCTATTGATTAACAGTAGATCACATTGATCCTATTGATTAACAGTAGATCACATTGATTCTATTGATTAACAGTAGATCACATTGATCCTATTGATTAACAGTAGATCCTATTGATTAACAGTAGATCACATTGATCCTATTGATTAACAGTAGATCACATTGATCCTATTGATTCTATTGATTAACAGTAGATCGGATTGATCCTATTGATTAACAGTAGATCGCATTGATCCTATTGATTAACAATAATCACATTGATCCTATTGATTAACAATGATCACATTGATCCTATTGATTAACAGTAGATCACATTGATTCTATTGATTCTATTGATT
This sequence comes from Gouania willdenowi, assembly GCF_900634775.1. Lineage (NCBI taxonomy): Eukaryota > Metazoa > Chordata > Actinopteri > Blenniiformes > Gobiesocidae > Gouania > Gouania willdenowi. Next base: position 1,772,030 of record NW_021145162.1, read on the forward strand.
AACAGTAGATCACATTGATCCTATTGATTAACAGTAGATCCTATTGATTAACAGTAGATCACATTGATTCTATTGATTAACAATGATCAAATTGATCCTATTGATTAACAGTAGATCACATTGATCCTATTGATTAACAGTAGATCCTATTGATTAACAGTAGATCACATTGATTCTATTGATTAACAATGATCAAATTGATCCTATTGATTAACAGTAGATCACATTGATCCTATTGATTAACAGTAAATCACATTGATTCTATTGATTCTATTGATTAACAATGATCACATTGATCCCATTGATTAACAGTAGATCGCATTGATCCTATTGATTAACAGTGATCACATTGATCCTATTGATTAACAATGATCACATTGATCCTATTGATTAACAATGATCACATTGATCCTATTGATTAACAATGATCACATTGATCCTATTGATTAACAATGATCACATTGATCCTATTGATTAACAGTAGATCACATTGATCCTATTGATTAACAATGATCACATTGATCCTATTGATTAACAATGATCACATTGATCCTATTGATTAACAGTAGATCACATTGATCCTATTGATTAACAGTAGATCACATTGATCCTATTGATTAAAAGTGTGATTTTCTTCCTTTTGTTCATCCCTGAGGAGAAACTTTGATGTGTTTCTCACACTGTGCACATCTCTCTAGTATTTTATAGTATTTCTACTTATAAGTCAGTATATTTAAAAACAATGTTTGACCTCGTAGAATATTTAGTGTAAAAGTGAAGTGACTCAGAGAAATGTGCTGTGATTGGCTAACCAATGATTAGCAACATGCTACCTAGTATACACGCTGATCCTTTAAACCTGGATCATGTGATTTAATCTGATCCTTTAAACCTGGATCATGTGATTTAATCTGATCCTTTAAACTTGGATCATGTGATCTAATCTGATCCTAATATTTATCTTAAGCAGAAACGTGACTCACTCAGACTGTGACAGTCTTCCTTCACGTCCTCAGTGTGGCTCTCAGTGCTTCTCCTCTGTTGTTGTTCAGCTGGAACCAGGAAGTGAGCTCAGGTGAGAAAGGGGCGGGGCCATTGTGACGTTTCTCCACACAGGTGAACAAAGGGAATCATTGACAAAAAGCTTTAATGTTTAAGTTTAAACTGGGTCACATGGAAACAAACTGAGATTTAGAACCATCATAAGTGGAGAACATGCAAATCACTCACAGAGTGGACAATGAACACTTTAGCTCATGGTGTTTCATTATCTATCATTGGGAACAGATCATATTATTACATATTACTACATATCAACTAATACAGTGCCCGGCGGAAGTATGTATTCATATAGCGGGAGGAGCTTAAGTAGAGTTGTCATTTGCGGCCAAATGAGTATGTGTTTGAAGGTTGGATGTACAAAGAGGTGTACATACTCTGTAGTGTTATAAAGGGGTTTATTTGTGGGTGTAAAATAAAATATGGTGGGGGGCCATGTGTAAAAATTTAGTATAAAGTCTCAAAAGTTGAAAATTTTTTTATTCTGCTCCCGCCAGAGACGTCGTCTCAACTTCAGGCCATTGCGTCATTTCAACGTTGGTCTTCTCAGCAGACGTATTCCAGACATCCCAAAAAAGATGAAATTAGAAAAGTGGCCCATGGTGGGTTCAATCCATAAACCTTGTGCTTTCAAGCGCACTTCCTTATTTATGTAACTACCGTAACCACATGAAAAACAGATCACAGCATGTCGGATGAAGCCAGCCGTTTACCAAATTAACATAATACAGCATTAAAATACATTTTAATAACTATGTTGCACTGTTGTTTTGGGAGTTTAATGTGAAGGGCAGCTCGTACACCTGCCATGACCGCGCGCTCGATCTCCGCTGCCGGGAGAGAACCAGCCATTGATGTCACCCAGGCAGGTATCGGTGAAGAGGTGGGAACGGCTGTGTGTGTCTCTGCTTGTGTATTGGTTGAGGTTACAAGGGGCGGGGTCAATTAGCATATGCGTGAAAAAATTTAGGTTCAACATTTAGATATAAGATTAAGCATTTAGATATGATATATAACATTTAAATTTAGATTTAAACATTTAGATTTAACATATAATTTTACTTTTTGATTTAAACATTTAGATTTAGATTTAATATTTAAATTTAGATTTAACATTTAAATTTAGATTTAACATTTAAATTTAGATTTAACATTTAGATTTAGATTAAACATTTAACATTTAGATATAAGATTAAGCATTTAGATATGATATATAACATTTAAATTTAGATTTAAACATTTAGATTTAACATATAATTTTACTTTTTGATTTAAACATTTAGATTTAATATTTAAATTTAGATTTAACATTTAAATTTAGATTTAACATTTAGATTTAGATTAAACATTTAACATTTAGATATAAGATTAAGCATTTAGATATGATATATAACATTTAAATTTAGATTTAAACATTTAGATTTAACATATAATTTTACTTTTTGATTTAAACATTTAGATTTAGATTTAATATTTAAATTTAGATTTAACATTTAGCATTTAGATATGATATATAACATTTAGATTTAGATTAAACATTTAACATTTAGATTAAACATTTAACATTTAGATATAAGATTAAGCATTTAGATATGATATATAACGTTTAAATTTAGATTTAAACATTTAACATATATTTACTTTTTGATTTAAACATGTAGATTTAGATTTAATATTTAGATTTAACATTTAGATATATGACTAAGCATTTAGATATGATATATAACATTTAGATTTAAACATTTAACATTTAGATATAAGATTAAGCATTTAGATATGATATATAACATTTAGATTTAGATTTAAACATTTAAATTTAACATATAATATTTACTTTTCGATTTAAACATTTAGATTTAGATTTAATATTTAGATTTAGATTTAAAATTTAGATATAAGATTTAGCATTTAGATATGATATATAACATTTAAATTTAGATTTAAACATTTAACATATATTTACTTTTTGATTTAAACATTTAAATTTAGATTTAATATTTAGATTTAATATTTAGATATATGACTAAGCATTTAGATATGATATATAACATTTAGATTTAAACATTTAACATTTAGATATAAGATTAAGCATTTAGATATGATATATAACATTTAAATTTAGATTTAACATTTAGATATAAGATTTAGCATTTAGATATGATATATAACATTTAGATTTAGATTTAAACATTTAGATTTAACATATATTTACTTTTAGATTTAAACATTTAGATTTAAAATTTAGATATAAGATTTAGCATTTAGATATGATATATAACACTTAGATTTAGATTAAATATTTAGCTGTAGATTTAACATTTAGATATAATATATACCATTTAGATTTAAATATTTGGATTTAATGCTTTTTTTTACCTTTATATATGTGGTTAAATGTTGTGTTAAATATAGCAAAATATGAAAAAAGTGAGATAAATAATGAAAATGTGTTAGCTACAACTTTTATACAAAATCTTTACACTTGACACCCCATAAAATAGTGTATGTGATTTAATTCTATGAGACATGGTTAGACGCTGCCTCTACCAGGCCAGTCCATTGCTGAGTCTTACCACCGATGACTATTGGAAGATAGCCCAACAGACTAAAGAGTACAGTAAAAACTGGGAATTGCTGAAATATAATATTGGACTAATGGCAAGGTCATTCGGACAACGTAAATCTAAAAAAAAAAAAAAATGGATCAATTTCTTACTAAGATGCAATTAGTGTGGAAAAAATACCATTGAAATTAGCACAATTTCACAAACAAGCTTTAACTACCTGGAAGCTCATTTATAAACATAACTTCTCTCCAACAAACTGCACAATATGGATTTTGTACAAAAATAAAACATTATTCTTCTCAAGATGGCGGAACATGGTATAATATTAGCAACCGTGTCAGCCATCTTTTTTATTCTTCTTCGTCACATCAAAACAACAACTTCCTGTTCAAGGGCAAAATAATACAACTGCGCCCTCTTATGGCTAAATAACATGTATCTTTGTTTTCTTTGTAAATATCCCAAATTCTCACAAATGTACATAGTTTTTAAATCAAGATATTGCATATGAAATGCATCATTTCCTTTTAACCAAAATATACAAAATATGAAATGCAAACTAATATATAAACATTAATTATTAATGAACATGTAGGCCATATAAAATGGCTCTTACACCTTAATCGATTTAAGTTTCCGGTTCCACTCAGAGAATTTACTATTGTTTTCGATGCCGTACCAAATGAGTGCTTCAGCTCCTGAAAGGGGGAGATAATATACATCCACCATTCCATAAAAGTGCTGCAATTTTCATTGGAAACATTAAAGCAACTACTACCAACAGGATATTCAAGAAGTCATATCAATGAAAATTAAGTCGTGTTGACAGCAGACTAGTAAAGTTTTATCCATTTAAATAATTCCATTACACTTTGATTCACTGTTATGCATTTGTATTATGTTTGTAGCCTATTTTTAATCAACTGATGCCACATTCACCCAGTCTAGCCTCCACCAGGGTCATTTCAAAGTAAAAGTGGTCCTCTGCTGCCCTCTAGTTTGACCCTGGTTGCAGTGGTCCTGAAGGGTGTGCATGTGTTTTAGTGTGAGGTGGTGCTGTGCTTGTTTGCAGTGTAGTTTATTGATAAGGGTCCTGTGTGTTAAATGGGGCTCAGTTCTATGAGGAAGCAGCTGCATCAGCTCGCCTGGTTAAAAGGTTAAAGTTTACGACAGAGACTTTATTTAGGTTAATGTCAAACATTGTTTATACTTTATAAGGCTTTTGCCATTATTTCTGTTAGTAGTTGATGTGTGAAATAGCGTTTTTTATGTTAGTACAGCACTTAGGAAAGTGCAGTCTCACATGTCTGTGGAACCTTTTCCTTTTTTTTTTTTTTTTTTTTTTTTTTCAGATTTCTGTGGAATTGTAAAATGTGTAGTGGCTGTACTGATGTTATTTTGTGTTTCACACAGTAAATCACCTTCCTGAATGGCAAACCCCTGTGTGTGGCTCAGTTCATTAACGTACACAACACAACAACGCAGAAGGTCTCTAGTTGGGTAGTGCAGACACACCGGCTACATTACCGAATCCTGACTCTCACACTAGTAAATTAAATTACATTCGAATAAATATTTAGTTTTGTGGATTTTGAGTAATTTTCATATTTTGTTGTTTGGTGTATTTTTCTGTTATGTATGTTTTTAGGAGTCATTTTGTGTGTTTTTGGAGCCTTTTTGTATATTTTTGTGCATTTCTATTGTCGTTTTGTGTCATTTTTGTATAAATATTCAGTTTTTTGCTTTATTTTACTAATTTAGTATATTTTTATTATAAATAACGTGGTGTGCGTTAGCCGCGCGCGTGCACATAATCCGTCACAGGTTGTTGAGAGATAAAAAAAAAAAAGACACGGAAATTACCACGAAAAATAAATGTTTTGCAACACCAAAGTCGCAACTCTCTCTCTAAACGGCTCTGTGTGCGTTCAGCATGTACATCCCGGGACTCTCACATGCATCAGCCGAGTGTGTGTGTGTGTGTGTTTACATTATAGCTGCTAGCAACTTAACACATAGAATAATAGAAGAAGAAACACTCACCCTTGCACAGAACAAATAATCATCGTGGAGCTGCACAGGTTGTTGAGATAAAAAAGAGACCCGGAGTCATGGTCATACATTTAATTGAGTAAATATATGAGTAAATATAACTTTTGCCACCACAAACCCTAACATAATCCAATTAACAAATAAAACACGTGTTCGTTCACGTTGAAAACAAAAATGAATAATTTTTTTTAGCAAAAATTCATTTTCAATATTAACCTAAAGAACTTTTACTAGTACGAAAACGTTTTTAATATTGACCATCTTTTTTAAACCCAAACAAACTGCAACACAATGACGTCATGAACCCGGAACCGGAAGTAACATCTTCAATACCGCGCTCACTACCGAGAGGGCCCTAATCTTAAAGTGAACGTTTTGAAAATTTTGTAACACCAAATTACTCCAAAATAATGGATGCACACACTTGTGGTATTGGGAAGCCGTTGACAAAGTTTCAGGTCGAACTCACACCGTGTCTGGGAGAAATTCGCTCCACAAACACACACACACTCATACACACACGCACACAGACCTTTGCTGCTTTATAGATAGATAGATTGTATATTTTTATATAAAATTTATTACATATCACTACACATTATATAATATGTTATTACATATTATTATGTATTCCTATATATTACTATGTGTCACTACATATTATTGTATATTACTACATATCACTACATATTATTATACATTACGCATACGCCACATATAAGCAACGTTTGGGATTTATAAAAAAACCTGGCGAGATAATGTTTCCACCTCCACGGCAGCTCTGACCCTGTCGTACGCACAAAATCATGAGAAACGGGAAACTCCGCCCCCAACAGGAGAAGGATGAAATTAAAGACAGCTCTGTGAAATGGATAGATTAGTTTGAAATAATCAACATTGAACATTTCACAACACATATCATATATGCAAAAACAAAGGAGGAAAAGATTATACCACTCCAGGGAGTGAGTGACGTGCACGCGCCTACAAATACAGTTTTATATTAATAACAATAATAATTGTAATTAAAATCACACGATCATTGCGCAAAACTGCTGATCATTTGGTTCCAACTCCTGTAGCTGTTATAAAAAGATGCACAGTGGCTTATGCTTCTATCCTGCCTCCATCTCTCCTTGCATTTGGGTCCACACCCACACCGGACCGTGACAGAACGAACAAGCCACCAGTGGACCCAGCGGCGAAGAAGTTTGTAGAGAGACTTTTTTATTTCCAGAACCTCTTACGTGGGGCCGTGGCGGGCAGGATTTCTTTGGAGGAGGATCCTGTCTGAGAGGTGTACTCGGGAACTCGACTGGCTGCCGGAGGCCCCTGGAGCCTGCAACGGGGTAGAGGTCTGTCCAAAAGGAAGGGACAACCCCGCCAGTCTCCTAGCTTCCAGGCTCGTGTCCCTGTTTCTCCTAGCTTTCAGGCTAGTGTCCCTGTTTTTTCTAGCTCACAGACTAGCGTTCCTGTTAGTCCTAGCTTCCAGGCTAGTGTTCCTGTTAGTCCTAGCCCCCAGGCTAGCGTACCTGTGTCTCCTAGCTCCCAGGCTAGCGTTCCTGTGTCTCCTAGCTCCCAGGCTAGCGTTCCTGTGTCTCCTAGCTCCCAGGCTAGCGTTCCTGTATCTCCTAGCTGTCAGGCCAGCCTTCCCGAGGCTCCACGCACCCAGCCGCCGCCTGCCCAGCCGCCAGTCCTGGCTCCATGCACCCGGCCGCCGCCTGCCCAGCCGCCAGTGCCGGCTCCCCGCACCAGGCCGCCAACTCCCAGCCTTCCAGAGCCCTCTTTGCCCGGCCCACCGGAGGTTTTCCCGCCTGTCTTGTCTGAGCCCGGCCCGCCGGATGTTTTCCCACCTGTCTCGTCTGAGCCCGGCCCGCCGGAGATTTTCCCGCCTGTCTTGTCTGAGCCCGGCCCGCCGGAGGTTTTCTCGCCTGTCCCGTCTGAGCCCTCTTTGCCCGGCCCACCGGAGGTCTTCCCGTCTGCCTCGGCCACGCCGCCTCATGGGAGGCCGCCGGACTCCTGCTCCTCTGCCACGGCCACGCCGCCTCATGGCAGGCCGCCGGACTCCTGCTCCTCTGCCTCGGCCGCGCCGCCTCATGGGAGGCCGCCGGACTCCTGCTCCTCTGACTCGGCCGCGCCGCCTCATGGGAGGCCACCGGAATCCTGCTCCTCGGCCTCGCCCGCGCCGCCTCATGGGAAGCCGCCGGAATCCTCCTCCTCGCCCGCGCCGCCTCATGGGAGGCCGCCTGATCCTCCTCCGGGTCCCCCGTCCACCCACCCTGGTTTGGTGTTTGGGTGGCTAGATTTTTTTTTATTTTGGAGCGCTTGGAACCCGCTCCTTAAAGGGGGGGGTTATGTCATGTTCTGTTGGTTTTAGCCCTTGGGGTTCTCTTTTAGTTATTCTGTCTTTGTTTATTTTGAGTCTAGTCATGTGTTTTACTCTTGTCTGTGTTCCTGCTTGTGGCTCCACCCCCCAGTGATGTCTGTATGCTTGGTTGGTGATTGATTAGCTTGTGTTTTCACCCAGGTGTGGCCCACTCCCAAGCAGGCCTCTTCCACTATTTAACTGAGTGCTTGGTCACTGTGTGGTTGCTTGTTCGTTGATGTTGTCAGGTTCATTGTCTCCCTCCTCGTGTCCTGCTGTGTCTGGTCTTGCTCCCTCCTGTTTTGGATTTAAGTTTTGTAATAAAAACATGGACTGGTTCCAGGAACATTATGCTTCTATCCTGCTTCCATCTCTCCTTGCATTTGGGCCCGCACCCACACCGGACCGTGACAAAAATGATCACAAGAACGGTTAACCCGCATTTGATCAATTGTCCATTTCATTCACAAACAAATCAACAGTTCATTGACCCAAGCAGGGATTTAGAGGAAGGTTGTGTTTGTGAGAGCAAGAGTTTATTTTGCAACAAGAACCTCCTACCGCCCGGATTAAGCAGGAGGTGGGGTTCCGTGCTGGAAGACTGTGAGTTACAGGTTCTCCTGAATACAGTGGGCTTAATGCCTTTCCATAGTTCACCATCAATGACCTGGTCTGTGCAGAGAACAGGACCATGTAATACTAATATTTCTCTGTGTACACAATTCCTTGAATAATACAGGTTGTATTATAAATAAATTGTATTCTATATATTAGTCAAACATTGTACAATATATTTCATTCATGATTCTCAGATTATTAAATTATTTTCAATATGATTAACTACAGAAATTAATGATCTAAATACATACATTTTAGCATATATTTTTTCTCTTTTGCTTCTTGACGAAGGCAGTCACACTCTCTGTTTCTCCCTCCCTTCCACCCTTATCTCTCCCTGCTGCTGCTTTGTCTGGTCCTGTGAGCCTAACAAGAGCCTCTCTCTGCGACTCATCCAAAACTGAAATAATGAAATTAATTAGTTGGTCTCTCAATGCTACCGACCAGATTTTTTTCTACGAAAAGAACCGGGGGTGGTGAACTTGCATGTCCAAGGGGGACGTTTGCGGCTGGATACGCACTTGACCCTTGGAACAAGTGGCGAGTTGTGTGTCGATTCTTTCCCTGGAAGACGTGGAGGACATCTACATGATTGGAATAATGATAGTATTATGCTGCTGATCGGAGCTGGTAGCTTCCTAATCTATCAAAAAGTCCGTACTACACTGGCGACTGTTTTGGAAAAGCTGCCAGTGATTTCTGAAGGATGCAGGGCTCTGAACTCTCAGACTCATGTGTTGATCGATATCAAAAGCAAGCTAGAGCTGCTTATGGATTGTCTATGCGTTATGGATAACAACTGGGAGAAATTGGAGCCCCGGCTTGGAAGTAGTAGTTAGGCCACTCATTGGATTACAGCAGAGAGACCCAGGACAGAAGGCTATTGAAAATTGACATAGCCTGTATCAAATCACATTGCTTATCTCCCTTTCAGCTCCCCAGCCAGCCAAGGCTAAAGCCAAGGTTGTCTCATCTCTTATCACCAGGAAGTTTCTACAGACGGCGGCTCTTACCCCCACTACCTCCCCCTGCTCCTTCCCTACATTCCCACCTGGAACTGTTGATGCTGAACTGTTTCCACACGTCATCTGGCTGTTGTCAGTAGCGCAACTCCAGGTCTTCAATTCCAAATGCCTTCGTCGGCCATCTTCCAGCCCCCTCTCCCATCCGTGCTGCATGGAGGCATGGTAGCAGCGCCCATCGGCAGCACGCCCATGTCCCCAAATGGCTGGAATCCCGTTCTTCTTCCCACCCGACCCCCTCCCCCAGCCCACCTCCTACCCAACCCTACCCACATGTCTTGTCTCGTGTTCTTTGACTATGTCCTGCTTAATTTTATGTTTGCGGAGGTGGTTTTTTTCCCCCTGGTTTTACACTGCCTTCTCTGTTTAGGGAAATCAGTCTCAAACTGGCCGTTTTTCCCCTCACCTCTCCTGTTGTTGATCCCTTTCTCACCTAAATATGTGGGCACCGCAAATGGCTACTCTGGGTGTGTTGATGTGTATCTTTCGCTGCAACTACCAAGTCAAATTCCTAGTATTGTTCTACACTGTACCTGGTCAATAAAGTTGATTCTGCTTCGATATAAATATCAAAATAGCATAAGTCAGAGGGATATAAACGTAAACAAGTTTGTCCACGCTGTTAATATTTCCAACCTAACAACGTTTGTAATGTTATTCCAGAGATTGTTAGTGTTTTAATAGTGTTTATGTTATTAATATTACACATATTCAGACTCAAAGAGGTTTCCAGGGTTTTCCGCTGATGCTGATTTTGGCCGATCTGAGCACTTTTAAAAATCAATGGAAGCAGCTCAGCAGCAATATTGAAGCAAGGTATTCCCCTCGCTTTTACCACTGGTAAATGAAAGCACAGACTACCTGGGTCTCCAGCGGGCGGATTAGGACTCTATCCGGGAATGATGCACGTATCTGAGCACTTTTATAAACCAATGGGAGAAACAGTATCAAAGCGACAGACCTCCTTTGCTTCCACACTCCTCTCAAGCTTTCAACTTTTGATTGTTAGGTATTTTCTGTATTTACTTTGTTGTTGTTGGTTTCTTTTTTTGATATGTGTAATTGGTTTAACAACTGTGAAATGTCTGAGTTTTTTGAAAAGTGCTTATAAATAAAATGTATTATTATTATTGATGGGACAAGAGAGATTTCCGAGTGTGAAAAGGACAGTATGAGTTCTCACTTTGAAAAGGTACATTTACAAGGTACACCATTCACTAACCAGGTCCATGATTATGGACAGGTCGATAAGTAAACTGGAGTAACGCCATCAGCTGAAACAGTTTGAAAAGTCAGGGAAAACCGGAATTTTCAGCTCGTTTGCAGCATTAGCTTTAGCAGCATTAGCTTTAGCAGCATTAGCTTTTGCAGCTAACTGGGTCTTTCTGCCACAGAGACCAATACCACATTTATGCAAAAAATCTTTCAAGGAATCAACGCTCCAGTGGGAAAAATAATCTACAGTAAATCTCTTTCAGACTCGCTTCCTACACTGTCAGCTATGGAGAGTTTATCCCTCTGACCTTTGACCTAATGCAGAAAAACTGAACCAGTGTGTGTCACATATTGAGCGGCTTGATCGTGGTGGTCGGCGTTTGGCAGTCGTCTCTCTAGAGTTATCGCTTATTAGATCACTTTCATGATTTGTGACAAAAGTTTCATCATTACCTTAAGTGAACCTACCTGTAGCAACATCCAAAGCGTATCTTACGTGTGTCCGCCACTTCCGGGTAGTGCAAGATATAGACTTTCTAGTTGGTCGAGCAGAGTCATGTGACTGCACGCAACCCGCACGTAAGCCCAAAATACAACAGCTGTGTTTGCCAGATACCATTATGTTTTAAAATCTAACACACGCAAAAACCGTCAAATTTATTGGCGGAAATTTATTGGCCCAATCTGGCAACAATGACTTGTTGCTTCGTTTCTGCAGCCTGTTGATTCAAACAGACGCAGTGGTATTTGTTTCATTCTTCACCAGCCAAAATGGTATAATCTATGAATGTGTACGCAACGACGCTCAGAGCCCGATTTTTGATTTGGAGTCAAATATTATGACGGTTGGTAGTACACATGCCAATATATGAATGGGGCCCATTATCCCGTAAGTGTCACGGGGGGACCAGGGGGCCCCATTTTACAAATGACTACTTCTCCGTTAATGCTCGTTGAATCAGGCTGTAATTTGACATGGATATTCTATGAGCGGATGTCAAGAGCCTCTCGGGTACCTTTTTGGAAGGGGGGCACGGGGGCCCACCCCTTTTCTGGTAAATTCAAAATTTATTGGAACATAGTCGTGTGATATATCGTTTCAAAGGCAATTCAACGTAGATTACAATTTTATGTTGCACAATTTGATTTGTTTTATTTGACTGAGTTTTCTGGAATGTGGTACGTGCTATTTGGCGCGAAGACGTTCTGCGGGCGTGGCCGTAGTTCACCCAAACTTGTTAATATAGCATTACAGCCATTAACTGTTGGCTTAAGAAAACACCCCAATATAGAAGGCTTCCCAGTCGGCTTATCGGAAAGTCACGTCTCGCTTTATGCAGATGATGTGTGTTATGGTCAATTATTATATTCATCATCATATCGTCAAATGTATGTTCATGTGTACAATTTGTCATGTTTTAATACATGACGACTCCATTACTCTTTACACTTTTGAACAGCTGAATCATGATTAAACAGTACAGAGCGTACTCAGTGCACAGAGCCAAGGCCAGAATCTCTGCTCACATGCAGACATACACTGACGCACACACTTATCAAGACAGATAAAGACTGGAGCAGAACCTTCTCATAACATCTTCATCATCCTCCAACATTTCCACTATGGGCATCTGACTCCCTCCCTTTTGTCTCTCACTGTTGGGACCTTTTCTTATCTGTATAAAACCTTAAGCTGAAACTGTTAGAGGGCGCGGCACTTCCTTCGGACGTCCGCCTGGACGGACGCTAATTTTGTTTCACTTTGTTCCATCTTGTACCTTTTTTCTTAGTTTTAAAATAAACTTTTTTATATAAAATCATCAATGCTTCTCCTGGACTCCATCATTCAACCAGAGCAATAAATCATGTCTCCAAATGAGGTCAACCGTAAATTCAGCCGTAACATGTGCTTGTGGCACTAAGGAACCCAGAAATTGGAATTACAAATCTCTTGTAATATGTTAATATTAATTTGGTTAAATATTTTGCTATAATATAAACTCGTAAGAAAAATGAACTTATGTTTACAAAGAAAAACAGGTTGATCTCCCAATCAATCAATCAATCAATCAATCAATCAATCTTTATTTGTATAGCGCCAAATCATAACCAATGGTATCTCAAGGCACTTTACAGTAGAGCAGTCTTAAGGACGGACTCTTCATTTTATGGATACACACATATGCATATATACGTATATACACATACATATGTATCCCACACCCAACATGAATTCATCATGGCGGCAAGGAAAACCTTCTGTTAAGCAGCAGGAACCTTGTGTGGATCCCATTCCTATGATGAACAGCCATCCACGTTATGCTGTGTTGGGTGTGTGCAGAGGAAAGGGTGGAGACAGAGTTGTTGAGACTCTGTAACTCCACACTGAGGATCCCACGGACCTGCAAGACAAAAGCCAGAAGGAGAACAGGAGCAAACACACAAGGGAAGAAGCAGACATAGAGGGAGTGTTTGAGAGAGGAATGGGACCCTCTCCGGTCCCTCTCTAGCCTAAATGACCTCTCTCTTAACGCCCTCTCCAACCTCTCTCCAACCGAGCATGCCAGACCCCCCCCCCCCCGGCAGTCTATGCCTATTGCATCTTAATTATGAGCTATGAGCTGGTTCCTAACTAAAAGCTTTACCAAAGAGGAATGTTTTGAGCCTAACCTTAAAGGTAGAGAGGGTGTCTGCCCCCCGAACCGTGGTTGGTAGATGGTTCCAGAGAAGTGGGGCCTGATAACTGAAAGCTCTTCCTCCTATACTACTTCTAGAAACAAATGGAACAACGAGTAGTCCAGCATTTTGAGAGCGTAGTGTTCTGGGGGGATTGTATGGCACTACAAGCTCCTTGAGATAGACTGGTGCCTGTCCATTTAGGGCTTTATAAGTGAGAAGAAGAATCTTGAATTCTATTCTATATTTTATGGGAAGCCAATGCACG
>NW_021145162.1:1785967-1905545 GCF_900634775.1 Gouania willdenowi
AAAATGACAACACGTATCTTGTACTTTTTCTAATTAAATTGAAAGTCATAAAGCAGGAAAAACAGAAGACTTACCTCGACCTCAAAGCTAATATCCAGAGTTTCTGAGAAATCTATGTTTATGTATGATTCTTTAGAAATACCTAACTAGTCTTTTATTATGGTCTACTGCCGGTGATCATTCATATACAGTAATGTATTTAAGTCCCTCCTTCGTCCTATAGAGCCCTATACAAATGGGAACGATCGCCTGAGCGCACCCAGCCAATAGGCTTTGACTTACTGTGCACGGAAATAAGGTCACGCATCACAACAGCAAACAGGTAAATATGACCTTGGCTCTTACCTGACCCATAGACTTATATCAATGCCACCCAATGTGACCTTGTTATGTTCCGTGATGCGCAGGCAAAAAAATAGAGGCGTGGCTTCTGGTAGTTTAGCAGAGGCAGTGGGAGAAGTGAGGATGTTTAGGGCGGGAGATCGAAACATCAGTAGCAGCTTTAAATATAACCTTGAGCGGAGGTCAAGGTCACTCACTGAAAGGAAATGTTGTTCAATGGTACCAGTCTCTTTTTTTTTGTTTTGGCTGAGAGCGTTCAGGTCTCACTTTGTTCACTTTCCTGAGGAGTTCTTGACCTTGGATATGACCTTGACCAAAGGTCAATGTCACACATTGAAAGGAAATGTTGTTCAATGGTACCAGAGGAAGTTATAGGGTATATGTAGGACAATGTGGGACAATGTGAGACACTCTGGGACATTGTAATACAATTTGAGGCAATGCAGGACAATGTGGGCCACTCTAAGATTAACTTTTCATAAAAGTAAGCATCAAACTTGTACGATAAATATTTGTATAGATATGGAAAAAAATTTTTACACTTGATGCGACCTTGACCTTGACATTTTGGTGCCATAAAAGGTCGACTGCACATCCTTCACATTGTCCGTGTGAGATGACATACGATTCTTGGATTGATTTAAAATGCATCCATATCCATTTATTATTATTATTATTATTATTAATTTATTTATTTATCTTTATTTAACCAGGAAAGTATTTTCCACTGCAGGAGACACAAAAAAGTGCTGAAACCTGGGCATGTTGACCAGCTTGTGTGGTTTCAATAAATTCTAAAAAGAAAGTACTAATTTGTGCATTTATTTGTTGTTCTAGGCATATATCTCAGTTAAGTTGTAATAAAGTCAAAGTTGGTTTAAAGTAGAGGTGTTCTAATCCAACAAAGTAACATACTGTTGCTGACTATTGTTCTTTGGTTGAGTAACAGAATAAGTAATAAAAGTATGCATCATTCATGCTGATATCGTATCGAATCAATATCAATATCGATATCGGTCGATACGCAAGGCTGCAATATCGGTATCATATTGGAAGTGAAAAAGTTGTATCAAGACATCCCTAGTTTAAAAGCCACAGGCAGACTGTGTGTTGTTTTTTTATTTTAAGTTGTTGGCACATGGCATGTTAAAGCCAATGTTTTAAGTGTAAAATGTATTTCATATATAATTTTATCATGGTGTACAAATATACAAATTAGTTGTTTCTTAAGTCAAATACATAAAAAAAAAAAAAAAATCGCAATAATCGCCTTATACTTTAATATTGGGCTATATTGTATTGTGACCTATGTATCGGGGTATGAATCATTGCGCCAGATGCCAGGCAATAAAAACCCTATTCAAGAAGTATGACACTTTTGTTTGGTCCCAGTTAGCAGAGGAAGTGTACAGCCGTCCCACTGCAGCTGTCCCACTGTAGTGGGAGGAAGGGGCTGCTGCCTCGGCTCTACACACACTGACGGTCGCGGGAGTTATCGCTTGAAGTCGCTTGAAAAGTAAAAATTTCTAAACTTTGAGCAACAGAATCAAGCAAGTCGCATCATTTACATTAATTTTGAACGTAATCCAGTCACGAGAGTTGCTTCAGTCGCGTTCGGTGTGAACGTCCGTAACACTCACTCACACACTGTTGACTTGTATAGATTTATGCTTTCATTTATGCTCTATAATTCCTGCTGATGGGGATCCCAATAAACATTAACACTGCCCTCTCTTTTTATATTCTCCCACTAATAAAGCTTATGGTCACAAAATAAAATAAATGAAAAATAAATAAATGAAAAACTAAATGTATTTTTTTAATTATAAAACAGCATGTGCAGACATGTGTGTGAACACCAGAGGGCGACAGCACAAACCTGGTTTCCTGTCTGGCTGCTGATTTCTTCTGCTGTGTTCTGCAGAACCTCCAACTTCCTGAAGGACCAACAGACACAGAACATTCCTTGACAACACGTGACTTTATGTTAAAAACACAAACATGTGACCCACCTGCTGGCAATGACCACCTGCGCTCCCAGCTCAGACAAAGCTGCCGTCATAGCCCGCCCCAGTCCAGTCCCCCCCCCAGTGATGAAAGCCACTTTGTTCTTGAAGGTCCCTGAAGGCAACATCAGTGAGTGGTTCGCAGGCAGGGACAGAGAGCGCCTCTGAAACATAGTCACAACCAATAACATAATATATAACATAACATAATAACGCTTTCTACTCAATTTAGTTCCTTTGGAAGGGACTATATGTGTATATATATATATGTATAAATGTATATTTATGCTTTGTTATTGTACTTGTATGTGTGACTATACGTGCGAATATGTGTGACTATATGTGTGACTATACGTGTGACTATACGTGCGACTATACGTGCGACTATACGTGTGACTATATGTGCGAATATGTGTGACTATATGTGTGACTATATGTGTGACTATATGTGCGAATATGTGTGACTATACGTGTGACTATACGTGTGACTATATGTGTGACTATACGTGCGACTATACCTCAATCAATCAATCAATCTTTATTTGTATAGCGCCAAATCATAACCAATGGTATCTCAAGGCACTTTACAGTAGAGCAGTCTTAAGGAAGGACTCTTCATTTTATGGATACACACATATGCATATATACGTATATACACATACATATGTATCCCACACCCAACATGAATTCATCATGGCGGCAAGGAAAACCTTCTGTTAAGCAGCAGGAACCTTGTGTGGATCCCATTCCTATGATGAACAGCCATCCACGTTATGCTGTGTTGGGTGTGTGCAGAGGAAAGGGTGGAGACAGAGTTGTTGAGACTCTGTAACTCCACACTGAGGATCCCACGGACCTGCAAGACAAAAGCCAGAAGGAGAACAGGAGCAAACACACAAGGGAAGAAGCAGACATAGAGGGAGTGTTAGAGAGAGGAATGGGACCCTCTCCGGTCCCTCTCTAGCCTAAATGACCTCTCTCTTAACGCCCTCTCCAACCTCTCTCCAACCGAGCATGCCAGACCCCCCCCCCCCCCCCCCCGGCAGTCTATGCCTATTGCATCTTAATTATGAGCTATGAGCTGGTTCCTAACTAAAAGCTTTACCAAAGAGGAATGTTTGAGCCTAACCTTAAAGGTAGAGAGGGTGTCTGCCCCCCGAACCGTGGTTGGTAGATGGTTCCAGAGAAGTGGGGCCTGATAACTGAAAGCTCTTCCTCCTATACTACTTTTAGAGACAAATGGAACAACGAGTAGTCCAGCATTTTGAGAGCGTAGTGTTCTGGGGGGATTGTATGGCACTACAAGCTCCTTGAGATAGACTGGTGCCTGTCCATTTAGGGCTTTATAAGTGAGAAGAAGAATCTTGAATTCTATTCTATATTTTATGGGAAGCCAATGCAGAGAGGCTAATACAGGAGTAATGTGATCTCTTCTCCTAGTTTTAGTCAGTACACGTGCTGCAGCATTTTGAACCAGCTGAAGTGTCTTAAGCGACTTGCTCGGGCAGCCTGCTAAAAGAGAGTTACAATAATCCAGTCTAGAGGTAACAAAAGCATGGACTAGTTTTTCGGCGTCGCCCTGAGACAGGATAGATCTGATTTTAGCAATGTTACGGAGATGAAAGAAGGCAGTTCTTGAAGTTTGTTTTATGTGAGAGTTGAAGGATAAATCCTGATCAAATAGAACCCCAAGGTTTCTAACAGTTGTGCTTCGTGCCAGAGTAATGCCATCTAGGGCAGTTAGGCTAGCATAGGTTTCTCTAAGGTGTCGTGGGCCCAGTACAATGACCTCAGTCTTGTCTGAGTTGAGAAGAAGAAAATTTTGGTCCATCCAGGCCCTAATGTCCTTTAGACAGGCCTCAAGTTTAGATAGCTGATTTGTCTCACCTGGCTTCATTGATACATACAGTTGGGTATCATCAGCATAGCAGTGGAAGTTAACAGAGTATATACCTGCGACTGAATGTGTGACTATACGTGTGACTATATGTGTGACTATACGTGTGACTATACGTGCGACTATGTGTGACTATATGTGCGACTATGTGTGACTATATGTGTGACTATATGTGTGACTATACGTGTGACTATACGTGTGACTATATGTGTGACTATACGTGTGACTATATGTGTGACTATACGTGTGACTATACGTGTGACTATATGTGTGACTATACGTGTGACTATACGTAAGACTATACGTGCGACTATACCTGCGACTATATGTGTGACTATACGTGCGACTATATGTGTGACTATATGTGTGAAAGCACCCTTAGACACTAAGAACTCTTTCTGGCAAATACAGCTCGATAAGAAATCTTCAACGCTAACAACATTCAGCACATCTTTCGGACGCTATAGATTTCTGCGCATGCCTTTTGGCATAAACTCTGCCAGCGAAGTATTTCAGCATTCTATGGAGCAGCTATTTTCTGGCTATGCATACTCAGTGAATGTCGAAGACATCATCATCAGAGGTCATGATGTTGCAGAGCATGATGCTAACCTAAGGAGAGTGCTTGATCATGCAAAAGAAATCAACCTCAAACTGAATCCAGCAAAGTGCAAGTTTTGCTTGGATCATGTAGGCCAGTGGTTCCCAAACTTTTTGTGCCCAAGGTACAGGTTCACCAAAGGACACTTAAACATCTGAAGGCACACCTATTGGGCAAAATAGCTTTTATAACACCAGTTTTCACTCATATCTAAGGCTGGATTTAAAAAATCGATCAATCGATTTGAATCGATTCTCCTTTGTATAGCCCGATATCGATTCATAAAACCCTTGAATTGAACCTTTTAATACGTCTTGCTGTGTCAGTAGATTAGTAGTGCTTCCAGCCAATCAACTCTAAGAACACATGTAAACAAGACGCACATTGACAGAGTAAGTTGCACGTAAACATGATGCCTTCACATCCATGGGAAATCATAGTTGTTTCTTGTGCTCCAGCAGCAAATGATGAGAATGAGCAAAAAAAAAAGTGAAAAATGAAGTTTACTGTTCACAGGAATTTAAAAGTATTTTCTGACATTTACCAAAGACCTGACTTATTACACTTTAAGACTTTATTTACAATTATTTATTTATTTTTATGGTTGTGTGTCTCATTATACAGTTATATTTGTTGTGCAGCTACTGGAATATTAGCACAAAACCTTTGTGAGAATGTGTTCAGTTTACATTGTGTCTGTTACTACTTTATTTACACAGTATTTACACTGTCCTGTGCTTTGAATTGATTTAAGTCATTACAATTTGTGTTCTGCTCAGGTAATGTTAAATAAAACGTACATGATTAATGTAGCTGCATCAGGTTCAATTATTAATGTAAATAGTCATATTTTTATTAATTCACCAAGTTTCAGATCCCAAGATCGGGCAGCCACCGCCCCCCAGATACACACCCTAGAAAGCCCCAAAGAGCCGAGGACCCAGCGCACCCCGCCACCAACCCCAACCCCAAGGCCCCCCACCAATATCCACTCCCCCACACCCCCGCACCCAACCCCCGAGGGGAGGGCCCAGATAGCCCCCTGCCCGAGATGTACTGATGTATTTGTACTCTACACAATGGCCCAGCTATCAACAGAGGGGCCGGGCCCCCACCCGACAGGCCCAAATGTGTGAACCTACCCACCACCTTGTTATGGTGGGGAATGGAGAGGCACTTCCCTATCCCCTGTGTGAATGTGTGTTTAGTGAATGTATGAGGTGCAATTCAAAGAAAGGGGATGGAGGGGAGTGGTGTATGTGGTGCAATAGCTCTGGAGGGTGGAGGTGGTGGTCGTACCCTCCGGCGGGTGGTGTGTTGAGGTGTGATTAAAACTGGAGGGATTGGTAGGGCAACTTGAGGTGGGAGTGCCGCCCCCGCTCCAATACTCAGTCGCACAAGAGACGGTCCCCTCCACCTCTAGCCCCACTGCCCCACCATCCAGCTTAAGGTTTGGGTATGGGTGTGTGGTGCACCAAGTGAGGGAGCCAGACCAGCTAGGAGTGAAGTGAAGTGCCCATGTAGGAGACATGGGCACTGGTGTGAGCTCGGCCCGTCCACATGGCAGGCCACCAGAGAGGGTAGATGGCACAGACGAGCATGCAGCACCGCGGGCCACAGATACACACCAAGCAGCACAGCCGGAGACCCACCCCGCGGCACCCCTTGAACCATGCCGGCCCCACGGAGCACTGCAGCACCCCCCACCCCCCAAGTGCAACTGGGCACCAGCCACATCCCCCAGCGGTCCAGGGAGTGACCCCGCCGCACACCGGCCCAGAGCGGCTCGCCCTACTGCAACAGGGAGTGGCCGAGCAGGAGTGGCCACAGCGTGGCGGCCCCGGCCCCCACAATGAGAGAGGACGCCATCAACCGCCCAAGCAGGGCCACGGACCGATAAGTAGGCCAACCCAAGCACCCCCATCGAGCAAAAGCAGAAGTCGTCTATGGACAAACATTTTGCTTCTGCAAAGCACGTCAAGAGAATGAAAGCCAGAGCACAACCCCATGTAGAGAACAAACAGGAAGCACACAATAACATTACATACAGTATGTACGTTAACGCTTTGTATTTTTTATTTGTGTTAAGCCTAAAGAAATATGTCTTCATGACAGGTTCATGTTATGCACTTTAAGATTCCGTAAGTTCGATATTGTTTACTGACTTTAACTTCTGATGATCATTTTGATTAAAAACTGTTGCACCGTTTGCATTCATGGTATGTTCAGTGTATAAACTAAAAAAAAGTGTTTGCATGTTTTGCAAAATTGTATTGGTGTTTGCTTTCCAACAATAAAGCATATTTTTTTCTAGAACATGTCTGGTCAATATGTATTTATAATTGATAGAAGCAATTAACTTAATTGTGAGTAAAGTGTGTTTTAGGGCTGAAAAATAATCGCACCTTTTTTCCGCAACTTTTGGAAAAATAGCTGCGAAATCAGACATTTCAGCCCTCAACAATCACAAAAAAATGCAGGCGAAATCCTGAAGGTACTGACCATACTGTAATATATAGCTGTATTTATAAACTTGTCCAGTAGGTGGGTCCGTGTGCACTAATAACTAGTAACTACTGAGTTGTAATGTTAGATAAAGTTCTTTAGTTGAAAGTGAACGTGTTTGTGGTGGATATGAGAGCAGTGAGCACCTGTAAACTCCGCAGAGACCTTTGACACGCGCACAGAACACCGACATCTCTGAGCAGGACACGAGCCGCCATCTTTGTCTCAAGTGACGTCACCGGACCGTACCAACCATCACAAACACGAAGGGGGGGCGGGGTTGAGGTAATAGATGTTAATTACTGTCCTAATCGTTATGATGTGTTGTATTAATTAGAAAAACAACTGTATACAAACTGTGTTTATATCAAGTACTTAACGGGCTAACTTTCACTAACTTGTCTCACTAACACAACAAAAGAACCTCCCTCTCCCATTTTTGATTTTACACATGCGCAGTGATTACCATGTGCAGCAGGAATCCTTAGACTTTATTTTTTAGCCACATTTTTATTTCTATTCCTTACGTCACACTTGACGTCAGAAGCTCGGATATTTCCCCCCTATCACGTGGTGCGGGTCACTGACCGGGGTGTCACGTGCTCAACAGGATCACTAACTTCTTTGGGGGAAGAAGTCTGTCTAGGGGATCGGATTATGGATCGGATCAAACCCAAACTCATTCTGATCTTCAGCGGGAAGCGGAAGTCAGGGAAGGATTACGTCACAAATCTTATCCACGAGCGGTCAGTGAAGCAGTGACGTCATCTGGATCTACACATCTGGTTATGAAGTTAAAGAGGTGTGTGTGTGTGTGTGTGTGTGTGTGTGTGTGTGTGTGTGTGCGCGTGTGTGTGTGCGTGTGTGTGTGTGTGTGCGTGTGTGTGTGTAGGTTGGGTCCAGAGGTGTGTGCGGTGCTGCGTCTGTCTGGACCTTTAAAACAACAATATGCTCAGGTAACACACACACAGTGTAATGTGTGTGTACACACTGTGGGGCGGTGGTTGTGTAGCGGTTTATAATCAGAGGGTTGTTGGTTCTAATCCTGCTCCATGACTGTTGGACCCTGTTGTCATGGTAACAGGAGCATGGTCTGGACCTGGAGCTTCTGATTGGTCCTGGTCCGTATAAGGAGCGTTACCGGGCTGACATGATCGACTGGGGTCAGAGGAGGCGGGACCAGGACCCTGGGTTCTTCTGTCGCCTAGCAACCAAAGATGCTGCCCAACCAGTGTGGGTATGTACTACATAGTCATGTCATCTTCCCGCTCAGGGAGGCTGTGACACCGTGGCTTCTGATTGGCAGGTGGTGAGCGATGCACGCAGACTCTCTGACCTATCCTGGTTCAGGTCTCAGTTTCCTGGTCAAATCCAAACTGTCAGAGTTCAAAGTTCAGAAGGAACCAGGAAGCAGAGGGGGTGGAGCTTCACCCAGGGTAGTTCACATGTTCTCACCTGTCTGTATTTCACCTGTTTGTCTTTGTCTGTCTCACCTGTCTGTCTTCCTCAGGTGTCGATGATGCCCAGTCTGAGTGTGGATTGGACGGCTGTGAGGATTTTGATTGGACGATCGTCAACGATGTTGACGCCCCCTCGTTAGATGAGCAGCTTCAGCCAATCCTGGCCCTCGCTGAGAGTGAGTCAGTCAGATCAGAGCCGTGATTGGACGATAAAGCAACAAAGACTGGATTTATAATAAAGATACACAACAGCTTGTTTCCTTCATCCTGTGAACTGTGTGTGTGACACACACACAATAAAATACCATCCATTAATTTAGACCAGGGGTGCTGGACTCCAGTCCTCGAGGGCCGGATTCCTGTTGATGACAACACATTGGTTTCAACCAGAGGTGTATTCCATAAAGGAGGGTTAACAAACTCTGAGTCTATCCATAAACTCTAGGTCAACATACCCAGTGATGGGAAACTCTGTGTATCTGATTCCATTACAGCTGGTATGAAGTGGGTTAATAAACCCTGAGTATGTAAACCTTGGGTTACTGATGTGCACGCGCGATAAAAAGCCATCATCAATGGATCAGAGATTTACTCGAGCTGCCATGACAACCAAACGGAAGAGTGATTTATTCACCGTAATGGGTGAAATAAGTCGGTGTTTGATGAATATGAGCCTGTTCTAAAGGTGTGTTCAGTCTTCAGTGATTATAGTGATTAAAGTGATTAAATCACCTGTAATTAGTCACACTTTTTGGTCACTTTATCACTTTATCTCTTCAGTGACGTGACGAGCGGTGAATAATAATAATAAAATGTGTCTAATTAGATGTGTCATTAACATAGGTTGTCTGCATAGAGAGTCCTCCTGTTACACTGGATATTAACACAGTGACTGCTGCTTCATATCTAATCATTTATATTGATTTTGAAAGTAATGTTGCCAGAGTCATCTCAACGTCCTAAAAAATGTCATATAAAAAGTTCCTGAAGAGGGACGCAAACCCATGACCCTTCGCTTCGAAGAGCAGTGTCACAATTCACTGAGACATCATACCTTCAAAGAGCCATGATCTACAGATTTAACTGTATAACAATATAAAACGCTCGAGCCTGAAAAGTGTATTAATTTAAATTATCATCTCCTCCTTTATATTATCTACAGGTTTGTATTCAGTGAACTTTACTACAGACGTCAGTAGATGTTTTAATGTAGATCAACCTCTCAGTGTGTTTCACTTAATGATCTACATCTACAATGTTAGAAAGAAAACTCGTCATCACAAAAAAAAAAAAATATCAACACATTATTAATGATGTGAACACGTCTGTGGTGTGTGATGTTACTAATGTGTTTCAGAGAAAAGTATTAAGGTTTATTAAAGTGCTCAGGTGGGCGGAGCCAGGTAGAAACCCAGGGTTTCTTTGATAAAACCTGCCAGTGACCAGGTTTAGTTCATGGACAATGTTGCCATGGTAACATACTCAGAGAAGAACATACCTCATGTTTAGGAATGAGATACTCAGAGTTTCCCTCATTTGAGCCTGAACATACTCAGAGTTTGAACATAACCTGCTTTATGGAATAAACCTCAGGTGTGTTGGAGCAGGAACACATCTAAAAGTCTCAGGAATCCGGCCCTCGAGGAGTGGAGTCCGGCACCCCTGATTTAGATGCTCCAGTTCAGGCTCTGCTGTTGTGATCTCCAGCTCTCATTGGGTGATAAGCGGAGTTACACCTGGACGGGACTCCAGTCCACCACAGGGCCACACACACACACACGCTCCAAAATAAAAGTCTCAGTTTCAGTTAAAAAGCGTGCTTTTATTTTATAAAATCATTTCCTCTGATTAGTCAAGCTTAGACACCTTTGATGACATCATCAAAAATACAACAAGGGAGCGGAACTTAGCCCAGTGGCAGCAGAATGCCTGGCTCTGATTGGCTGTAATCAATAATGAATGATTTGGCAAATAAAGAAAGCAGAGAGGGAGGAGTTAGAGAGACTAGTTAGTGGTTAACCTTGACTAACTAGCAGAGATAAACTAGTTAGTGGTTAACCCTGAATAACTAGCAGAGATAAACTAGTTAGTGGTTAACCCTGAATAACTAGCAGAGATAAACTAGTTAGTGGTTAACCCTGAATAACTAGCAGAGAAACTAGTTAGTGGTTAACCCTGGATAACTAGCAGAGACAGACTAGTTAGTGGTTAACCCTGACTAACTAGCAGATGGAGACTAGATAGTGGTTAACCCTGACTAACTCGCAGAGATAGACTAGTTAGTGGTTAACCCTGACTAACTAGCAGAGATAGACTAGCTAGTGGTTAACCCTGACTAACTAGCAGATGGAGACTAGATAGTGGTTAACCCTGACTAACTAGCAGATGGAGACTAGTTAGTGGTTAACCCTGACTAACTCGCAGAGATAGACTAGTTAGTGGTTAACCCTGACTAACTAGCAGATGGAGACTAGTTAGTGGTTAACCCTGACTAACTACAGGATAGAGACTAGTTAGTGGTTAACCCTGACTAACTAGCAGGCGTTGAGCTCGTCCATGGTCCGACTCAGAGTGGACTGGAGCTCAGTGTTGGTGTTTCTGGCTTCAGTCAGAGAATCTGAGGAGAGAGAAACATCTATTATTAGTCATCAATAGTCCTGATCGCATTACTAGTCATCAATAGTCCTGATCAGTTCATCACACACACTTTATTAACTATCAATACTGACTTACTGATGAAAAGACGAACTACAGTCAGTCCAACACAAACAGGCTGGATCAATAGATCCTGGATTAATATATCCTGATATCTCTGCATTAGCATCACTAACCAAACACGTTCACTAAAGAGGCGGAGTCATGTGTCCTTATAAAGACGGGAAAGAGGCGGAGTCATGTGTCCTTATAAAGACGGGAAAGAGGCGGAGTCATGTGTCCTTATAAAGACGGGAAAGAGGTGGAGTCATGTGTCCTTATAAAGACGGGAAAGAGGCGGAGTCATGTGTCTTTATAAAGACGGGATAGAGGCGGAGTCATGTGTCCTTATAAAGACGGGATAGAGGCGGAGTCATGTGTCCTTATAAAGACAGGGAAGAGGTGGAGTCATGTGTCCTTATGAAGACGGGAAAGAGGCGGAGTCATGTGTCCTTATGAAGACGGGAAAGAGGCGGAGTCATGTGTCCTTATAAAGACGGGAAAGAGGCGGAGTCATGTGTCCTTATAAAGATGGGAAAGAGGCGGAGTCATGTGTCCTTATAAAGATGGGAAAGAGGCAGAGTCGTGTGTCCTTATAAAGATGGGAAAGAGGCGGAGTCATGTGTCCTTATAAAGATGGGAAAGAGGCGGAGTCATGTGTCCTTATAAAGATGGGAAAGAGGCGGAGTCATGTGTCCTTATAAAGATGGGAAAGAGGCGGAGTCATGTGTCCTTATAAAGACGGGAAAGAGGCGGAGTCATGTGTCCTTTTAAAGACGGGAAAGAGGCGGAGTCATGTGTCCTTATAAAGACGGGAAAGAGGCAGAGTCATGTGTCCTTATAAAGATGGGAAAGAGGCGGAGTCATGTGTCCTTATAAAGACGGGAAAGAGGCGGAGTCATGTGTCCTTATAAAGACGGGAAAGAGGCGGAGTCATGTGTCCTTATAAAGACGGGAAAGAGGTGGAGTCATGTGTCCTTATAAAGATGGGAAAGAGGCGGAGTCATGTGTCCTTATAAAGATGGGAAAGGGGCGGAGTCATAAGGGCTCTAATGAAAGATTAAAGGACACATTCTGTTTGATTCCTTTAGGGGAGGGGCTTGTGTTTCAGTCAGTGTTGATTGGCTGCTCTATGTTTGCAAGTGCGTAAAAACATCTTGTGTTTCTGTGTGTGTGTGTGTGTCTCTGTGTTTGTGGGCGTGTCTTAACTGCTCCAGACAAAACGTTGAGCTTTAGTTACACTTTCACCAGTTATTGACCAGTTATTGACAGTTATTGATTAGTTATTGATCAGTTATTGATCAGTTATTGACCAGTTAATGACCAGTTAATGACCAGTTATCAGTCTGACCTTCCAAGTCGTCGATCATCTTCTCCAGTTTGGCCACTGAACGTTCTGAGTTCTCTGCTCTGCTCTCAGCCTCAAACACACACACACACACACACACATCGTTACACACAGTAAAAGTGTGAGGATTAATCACACACTGTGTGTGTGTGTGTGTGTGTGTGTGTGTGTGTGTGTGTGTGTAAATGTCCCACTAAGGCACTACACACTCAATGAGTATATACTGTCTCATATATACTATAGAATAATTAGGATGATCAGCGTTCCCACTGAAGTATACTTCCAAATTTCCCAAGATGCATCTGGAACCTTCTAAATATATATCTGTTGATTCTCCACTTTTACTTTGAAAGTTCTGAAAACATTAGAAGTGAGAAAGTGACCAAGTCGAATATCAACATGTGCTCATTTGATTCATAAAATTCACGTAGACATATTTGAAAAGGAAATGTTTTATTATTAGCTTGAAGCTGGTCCCAGGACCACTTTACATTCAGCTCCCAATGCATCATGGGACGGTTAAGTATGACTAGTGTTCCCACCATGCATACTTCAAAAATGTCCCCATTTAGTATACATCCTGGTATTTCTCACATACTCTAATCTATTCATACTATCTCATGTGGACACACTACATATTTTTCTTGTCGTGAGCCCATTTTATTTAAATCACTAATTTCTGGCGACCCCAGAATACAGGGTTAGTGACACCTGCTCACATACTTTTAGACTGAGTTTAATTTTAACAAGATTTATATTTGAGGAAGTAAAAGTTTAGAATACTTTGTGCGCGGTAAAGAATAATAATAATGAAAAAAACGTGTATAATTTTAATTAGTAATTTTAGATTCCAGACATTTCAGGCGACCGCATTTTAACTCCTGGTGACCCCACATGGGGTGACAACCCCAAGGTTGAAAAACCCTGCACTACATACACATTTAGACATAGAGTAGAGAGTTCAGAGTATGTTAGTGTGACATTTACTACACAATCTGTAGGTGTG
Organism: Gouania willdenowi; assembly: GCF_900634775.1. Lineage (NCBI taxonomy): Eukaryota > Metazoa > Chordata > Actinopteri > Blenniiformes > Gobiesocidae > Gouania > Gouania willdenowi. Next base: position 1,799,827 of record NW_021145162.1, read on the forward strand.
AACGAGCTGACATCATGGACCCACCCACAGGAAGTCATCTGAGCTCATAACCCTTTCACAATAAAAGTCAAACTCACCTCCTTCAGTTTCTGACTCAACTTCTTCACTTCCTCCTCATAGCGGTCTTCTTTCACACAGTACTGTAAACACACACACATTAACACGCACACACACACACTAGGGATCGACCAATATGGGTTTTTTTAGGGCCGATGCCGATACCGATTTTTTTCCATCAGCCTGAGCTGATACCGATACAGACTGCCGATTTTCTTGAGCCGATACTACTTTTGCTCTTTAATTTGCATCATAAAAATTACACTATGATAATAACAAATGGTACAAGTCTCATTTAAAAAAAAAGGAACATTTATTGAAATTAACAAAGGTGATGTAGAACAACACCAAGTAATAAATATTTAACAAATAATAAAAACAGGTGATGTAGAACAAGTAATAAATAAAGTAAAACATTTCATGAAATATTATGAAAGAACTGTTCGTCCTTGTCCTGAAAATAGCTTTGACAAAAGTTGGTCTGACTATAGATATATTTTATTAACAGGATTATTGAGTATAAATAATATAATTATAGTAATAAACACAAAAATAAACCATGAATAATAGTCCATTCCAACACAACCCAGAACATAAATTAACAGAGGAAAATAATGTGATGTCAGATGTGCATTAAGCATCAAACTGTTCTAGTTTCTGTTCTAAATTATATGTAGTAACTGATTCTAAAAGTTAAACACACACACACACACACACACCTACCTTCTCTCCCTGAGCATGCAGTGACTTCAGACTGAAACAAACACTCTTCAGCTCGTCCTCTAAAGCCCGACTCTTACTGAGGGTCAAAGGTCACACAGGACAGACCAATCAGAGCCTGAGACAGACAGACAGACAGACAGACAGACAGACAGACAGACACGTACCTCTGTGCCAGCTCAGCTCTCTCTTCAGCTCGTTCCAAATCACCTTCAACAATCACCAGCTTACGAGCAACCTGTCTCACACACACACACACATTAATACACACACACACACACAGTTCAGTTGTGTGTGTAGATGTGTTACCTCCTCATACTTGTGATCAGCCTCCTCTGAGATGTGTTGAGCTTCTTTCAGATGAACCTCTAGTTGTTCCATCTTCTCCTCGTCCTTGAGAGCTCGGTTCTCGATCACCTTCATCCCCCTGAGGTCAAAGGTCAAAGGTCAGGATTATAGGAGCAGCTTTAGTGCAACTGCTCTGTGCTGACAGGCTAGGCTAAGCTAAGCTTTAACTGGGTTTGTTTGATCCTTTAAACCAGTGGTTCCCAACTCGGGGTTGGGAGATGATTGAAAGAATGCTCCTCAGGAGGCGACAACTGCAGATTTACTCACATTTGCACGTCACTTTACTGCTGCCACACACAGGTCATAATAATATATCATTTTGCAGGTCAATAGTGTTCAAATGTGTCAAAAACAAATAAATAGGATTTGTCTTTTATTTTGAAAGAAACTTTTCTTTTGATAGGCATGCTGTGAAATGCATGTTGCGCAGGAAAATATATAGATTCATGTTTTAAAAAAGATTATATACGTGTGCTTTCAACAGCTATTTTTGAAAAACTGAATTTGGTTGGGTGAATTGTAAAAAAAAAAAAAAGTGGGTCGCGATTCAATGACTGTGGGAAAATGTGGGTCCCAGGGTGAGACCAGTTGAGAAACACTGGTCTAATCTATTGATCACATGTTGGGCTAGGTTCTGTCCTAGTAAACATCCTGGCCCTCATTGATCAACCTTGTGTGTGTGTGTGTGTGTGGTTTACATTATGTGGTAGGACAGGACCAACGTGTGATTTATAAACATTTGTATCTGACCAATCCCAGCGTAGCAATGATCAGGTGTTGATAAATGACCGGTAGATTATTCAATCGTCATTAACATGTTACATCCTTAAATCTTCCTGGTGCTGAGGCCCCGCCCACTGAGGTCAAACAAACACTGAGCTGGGATTAGACTGATGATGTGTTGTTGCAATAGTAATCCTAATTTTCATTGTTTTGTTGTCGTTTGGTGTATTTTTCTGTAATATATGTTTTTTGGAGTCATTTTGTGTGTTTTTTGGAGCCTTTTTGTATAATTTTGTGCATTTCTGTTGTCATTTTGTTTTGTGTACCTTTTGTATAAATATTTAGTTTTTTTGTTTTACATCATTATGTGTATTTTTTATCTTTCAGTTGTCTTTTCTTGTATTTTTTGCATAATTATTGTTTTTTGTTGCCATTGTAGAGTGATTCTGGAGTCATTTTGTGTATTTTTGTATAAATATTTAGTTTTGCGTATTTTGAGTCATTCACAGCGATTGGCTCTGGCCACACACATGACTCTCGCTCGCCTCTGTGAGGAGCTGTGCAGTGAAATAAATATAAATGGTGCACTAGCGCCCCCTCACACTGAGGTCAAAAGCTGAATAGGTTTCACTTCTGGGCAAAGCTGAATGTGCCGTCAAGCCGAAATAAAATTTAAATAAATGTTTTGAAATTACCAAATTACTCCAAAATAATGGATGCACAAACTCGGGGTATTTGGAAGCCATTGATAAAGTTTGAGGTCGAACAGATATTGTGCCGGGGAGATATTCACTCCACAAACACACACACACACAGACATTTCTTGCTTTATAGATAGACTAGTACAGTGCCCATATAGTGGGAGGAGCTTAAGTAGAGTTGTCAATGATAGCCAAATTAGCATGTGTTATAAGGTTGTATGTACATAGAGGTGTACATACTTCTGTAGTGTTATGAAAGGTTTTATTTGTGAGTGCAAAGTAAAATATTGTGTGTGATTTATCTGATTTAATTCGTTTTGTGTAGTTTTTGTATAAATATTGTTTAGTTTTTTGTTTTATTTTACTCATTTAGTGTATTTTTTATTATAAATACTCTGTGTGTGTGTGTGTCTGTGTGTATGTGTGACTCACTACTCCGTGGCTCACACACACGTACAAGCTTCAGCCGCGCACATGCACGTACATCAGTGACTCACATCAGGCCCAATGCGAGAGACTTGAGAGCTTTGCTAGTGTATCAGTGTGAGCGCGGCTGCTCAGATGCCCCTCCCCCTCTTCGGTCTAAACTCTCTTCCTCTCTCTCACTCGGTGTGTTTACAGTCCGCGTCTGCTTGGCCGTGTGCACAGTGCTCGGGTGAGGAACTGTGCAGTGAAATAGATATAGATGGTGCACTAGCGCCCCCTCACAAATTGAGGTCAAAAGCTGAATAGGTTTCACTTCTGGGTGAACATGAATGTGCCGTCAAGCCGAAATAAAATTAAAATAAACATTTGGAAATGGCCAAATTACTCCAGAATAACTGGTGCACACACTTGGGGTATTTGGAAACTGTGGACAAAGTTTCAGGTCGAACATAAACCGCGTTGGGGAGATATTCGCTCCACACACACACAGGCCTTTCTGTCTTTTAGAGATAGATAGAAGTCGAGTGATGGTTCGCTCAAAGTAACAGGAAGTCTAGATCACAGCCCAATCTGTGCGGCAGGGAGGAGCTGACGGCAGCAGCAGCTGTTTGGGACAGTATCTACAGTGATACGTACAATCATGTCATTCTCTAAAACACCAGAAAAATCTCCAATAACACAAGATGAAGTCCATACATTTGTCACTAGTCTATAACGAGAAAAAAATAATGTTCAGAAAATATACCGATAAGGGAGGTTTTCGATTTCAAAACGGAGCAGAAAGGATTCTAATTGCAGCTTTAACTCCTTGAATAAGTCTACATTCTGAATGAACTCATCCTTTAGTAACTACGTAAGTTGATCTTTTAAACCGTAAAGCGGCGCTGTTAATGAGAAGTGCTGAAGAAGAAGGAAAAGAAGAGATCAGTGCTCTCCTCTGTCCCTCGGCTCCATAGACGCATGCACAGTGAATGCACCCTGAGCCTTATGTCACTTTTTAATTCGTCACGGTAATACCATATACCGCGGTAAAATAGGGAGTCTTGATGGTATCAAAATTTGGATACCGCCCAAGCCTAGAGTGCAGACAGTACGGACTCCTCGCAGACTTTCTGCTCTCCTCAGAGCTTACATACTCGGGTGATCTGCTGTGTAGTAGTTTCCATTAAAATACTACATGTCCCATGATTCTTTGTGCTTCTCTGTAGTCCCGGTACTCCTGGGACGTGTTTTAAAGGTGGTGCTACTTCCGAAGCTCGTCTTCCAGTCTCTCCTCGGTCGATACAATGCAGAGCAGTGTTTAGTGTGACACCAACTACGCAAAGTCCACACAGTCGTAAAATCTGAGCTTTACATTTAATCGAACGGGGCGGTGGGGGGGGGGGGGGGGGGGGCGTGGCATCAAAACAGTATACTGCAGTAAATGTTATTCCTAGTAGCTATACCAGGCATGAGTAACTACATTCATCATGACCCTTCTCCAATAGATTTTATTTCCTTTGATTTGAACATAAACACAACAGCAGTGTATTTACCACAATGAAAATGATAACAATAGTAATTTAAAAAAAAAAATAAATCAAACAGAGCAAAGTGAGAATAAGTGGTTACAAAATTCTGCAGGTGATTGTCTGTACATGTTGGAAAAGGAGGAAGTATAAACTTATATGATTCTACTCCTTGTAATAACAAATAACTTCTGGCTCTAAAATAAGGCAGTAACTAAGACTACTTCAGCTTTACTTCACTAAAAAGTTATACATTTCAACAATTTCTGCACCAGAAGCACTCGCACACCACGCAGTCCCCCTATGCTGTGAAAAAATCCTGGTGAGAACCATTAGAACCATCAGAACCATTAGAACCAGTACTCTACCTCTCACTCTCATCTGCTGCCTTCTCCACGTCATCCAGTTTGTGCAGAGCTGAGGTCAATCGTTCCTGGACCTGGTCCAGGTTCTCCTCTGAGAGCTGCAGCCTACGGCTCAGTGATGTCACTTCCTGCTCCGCCTGTTACACATTGAAAAACACACTTGTAAGCTCACACACACACACACACACACACACACACACACACACACACACACACACACACACACACACACACACACACACACACACACACACACACACACACACACACACACACACACACACACACACACACACACCTCCTCCCGACTCTTCCTCTCCTGGGACACCTCTCTCTGCAGACGCTCAGCTCTTCCCTCGGCCTCCTCCACCTGGTCCTGGAGAACCCGGATCTTCTTCTTCACTGCCTCCATCTACACACACCACACACACACAGACACACAGAGACTTATTCCAACTAAGGAGAATAAAGGAAAACAGGTGGATGCCTGGCTTAACCACGCCCTCTAATGCCACACCCTCTCTGATGTCACATGAACACTTTACACACAAATTGTGATTTATAAATACTGTGCACGAGTGCGTTCACACTTATAGATCCATGTTAACCGTTTGCTAAAGTGTTCCTATCCAATGAAAGGATGATCTTGATTGGTTGGTGCTCCATAGCAGCAGGAACACACTGAGCTTAATGCTGCGTTCACATCAGATGCGTCAAGAAATGTCCGTAAGTCCAGATTACATACAAAGTCAATGGATAGATGCGTCCCAATGCAAAATCTTTCCTGTGAGGCGGTGCGGTCCGATCCACACGTCAAGTGTGTTGGGTTTTTTTTTGGTCGTGCGTGCGCGCTCCCGATTATACGCATATCCGCACATTCGCAATAGTTGAAAATAATGAACTCCTACAACTGTTTCACATGAAGAAATCCAATCAGAGTCTTTGTTGACACACCGGTCTGTTCATCCATTCAACCATGGAGTAGAAGGTGTGTGTGACCACCTGGAGCTGTAGGACACGCCCTTTAAAACCAGGACCGGACTAGGAAGGATTAGGAGTGGTGGAGAATCAGTGAGGAGGTGGTAGTAGCAGGTAAAAGTTCTCTCTGTAGCACTGCGCTAGCATAGCATTAGCCACTAATCACACCTGAATTTTTCACTGGTGGTTTATGTTTATAAAAAAAGGCAGTGATACTCACTGAGTTGGATGTGTCGCTGGTGGGCGGGGCTTCGCTTCAGACGTGGCTATGAAGCGAATGGGGACATTTTTTGATCCGGCGGACCCTGCGGAATGTTTCGTGAGGCAAATCCGTCCGGTGCCGCAGAAGACGCATTCAGTGTGAAAGCAGCATTAGTGTGCAAATGCTCGTGCACGCCTTACCTACAGCAGACACGCCCCTCTCTGCTGTCACTGACTGACTTTTCATTGGTCAGTGACGTCATCACTCACTCCTCTGATGGTTAGTGTGGTTTACTCATCCATATGCTGTGACATAATGTCTTGATCAGTTGTTAATAAAGTTGTTTGGCTAGTAGCATGTTAGCCGAAAGTAATGTAATAAAACATGTACAGTAGCTGGTGATATGCACCTATTTAAGTTGGTTGCAACACATCAAGAAACAGCATGTTATCTTAGCTACAGCATGTTAGCTTAACTACAGCATGTTATCTTAGCTACAGCATGTTAGCTTAGCTCACCTGTAGGTTTGGGTCAGCTGGAGCTCACAGACGGTCCGTGTGTCGGTAGTTATGTGTGTTAGTTGTGTTTGAGGCCGTTGGTCTGCTGTGTGTCTCATATCTTTGAGCCGCTCCCTTTTCCGGGATAGCCACGGCCTGCCTCTGACGTCACTGCACCCTTTCAGTGTAAAAGCCGGACTTTTATTTTTTTGGTGCAATGCCGGAGGTTTTTAGTGAAAGAAAATCACATGATGGAGTGAGTCACAGGTTAAGAGGGTTGTTGGTTCTAATCCTGAACTTTAACTGATCATGATCTACGTCACTTTGGATCAAAACATCTGATCAATTTAACCTGTAATAATCAAACTGTAAATCTTCACATCTTTGTTCAAAAGAAATTTCTCTTTTTATTGATATTCAATATTTTAACGTGAAATAGTGAAGATATAAACTCTCGTCACTGAACAAAATGAGTTTATAAAGATCTGCTGTTTGAAGCTTTTTCTCATGAGAATAAACACAAAGATTGATTGATGTGATCATTAACAATACTACCTGCTAATGACCAGCTCCTAATAATCAGGTTCCCTCATTATGAATAATCTGATTCTCATCTCTAGTTCCTGGCACTAGTTCTAAGCCAGGGGTGCCCAACCCAGGTCCTCAAGGGCCCCAATCCAGCATGTTTTAGATGTTTCCCTCTTCCAACACACCTGATTCAAATGCTGGGCACCCTAGTTCTAAGCACTGGTTCTCATCTCTAGTTCCCGGCACTAGTTCTCAGTACTAGTTCTAAGCACTGGTTCTCATCTCTAGTTCCCGGCACTGGTTCTCAGTACTAGTTCTAAGCACTGGTTCTCTTTTGGTCTTTGTTGAGTCTTTCTCCTGGTGGTGGTTCTCATATTTGATGCTGCGGATGATGGTGGTGTTGGATGCATCTTCATCTTCTTCTTGTTTTCATGTTATTGTGAAGATAAAAAGGCTTAGTTATAATTCTGTGACTTTTCATCATAAATGAAAAACAACCCATGCTTAAAAACTTTATTTTGAAATAAAAACAGTTCCAGTTTTCAGTCACCAGTTAACATTGACACAAGCTTAAGAACACCACCTCTGGTAGTGTTTGGTCACTTTGTTTGTGTTTACTGTAGTAAACAAACTGCTGCTCCATGTAAATAATCATCTGACGGTAACCTTAGCAACAGGTGATAACCATGAGTGTGTTCAGTCCTTACACTGTGTTCCTCTACAGTGACATCACTTCCTTCATAGAAACACAGGCATCATGGGAAATGTAGTGTGTGCTTCAAACGTTCAGGACAATCCTACAGCAGCTCAGAGAGGACAAACCAACCAATGAAATCAAAGGGAAACGCCTTCTACCTCATGATGGGAGGAACTTCAAAAAACGTCAGCACACACGTGTGTATCCAGTGTTCATAATTTTGTGTGTGAAGGTGAATTGATGAACTTTATCATCACACAATGATACGTGTCCATAGTAGAAGCTTCCAGAATAAAACATGTTAATGTGTTTTATCAGTAGTTAAATAAGAGTAAACTTAATTCTGCTCTTTTTCAGAAGAAATATTTTTTGCTTTCTTAATTGTTTAATTTTTCATTTATTTTCTTTTTCCTTATGGAATTAAAATAGTTAATGTCTGAAATAAACATTACATTTGAACATGTCACAAGGTTCTCCTACGAGATTTAATATTTATGTTTCACTGTTGTTTGTTTCCTTTTTAGTTTGGACTGAAATATAATTTGATATGAAGTGTTTCCAGATTTAAAAAATACTTATTGAAATGGAAACACATTTTCACTTTAGGATAATTTTACTGTTTCTGATTGAATAATTATCCATTAATGTTTGTGAGGATTTGATCTGAACATGTTCATCACTGAAGAAAGGACAGGATTGTACAGGGAGAGAAAGAGCTGTGTGTGTCAGTGTGTATGTGACACACACACACACACACTGACTGACTGACCACGCCCCCTCCTTAAATATTGTAACACAGTGGGTGTGTAAATAGTAAACGGACTTGATTTATATAGTGATTTATAACCACAGAGGTCCCAGCTCATACACACACACACACACACACACACACACACACACACACACACACACACACACACACACACGCACACACACACGCACACACAGCGCCCTGCCCAAAGGCACTTGGACACATAGACAGGTATCGACTGGGATCGAATCCCCAACCTCTGGATCATAGACGACCTCTACTGAAACATGGGCGTGTCCTGTTTAACCTGCTGTAGAGATTCTTCAGCCTTGTTTGTTTGAAGCACACGCGCACACACACACACACACACACACACACACACAGAGAAATGTTATACCCCCCCCCCAGCACATGTGATTTGAGGAGATGTGATGATGTCACAGATCATGAGATGACTCTCAGTCTCAGCTGTGATTGGTCGGTCAGCTCTCGCTCTCCTCTGGGATGTCCTGCAGGTCTGAGGTCAAAGGTCACAGGGTTATTACACAGTGATGACATCACACAGTGTCTGGCTCCTGATTGGCTGTTACCTCTAGGACTATCAGATCGAGGTGAGATCTTCACTTCCTGTTCGTCTCCTTGCTGCGAGCCGTCTGATTGGTCCAGAGGTTCTGGTGTAGCCAATGGGGCGAGTTCCAGATCCCTGCTGCCCCGCCTCTTGTTCACCTGTCAGTAATCAGTGGATCGTATTTCATTCACTCTCACACCTGACACACAGTAGCTGTGGTGGGCGGAGACTGATGATTTACTTGTTTGTTTGATTCGCCGTTGGAGCTCCGCCTCTCCTGGTTAGGCTCCTCCTCCTTCAGAGGTGTCACTTCCTCCTGTATAGACGCTGAACGAATCAAACTGGGCGTTGGAAAGGAGGGGGTGGAGCGAGCAGGGCTGGGCAGCTCTAGCATTGAGTCCTGACGAATCACAGCAGCCTGCGGGAGGAGTCAGAGAGCGTTCACACACGTTCTTCCTGCTCATGGTGGCGGCGTGCTAGCTGCTCCCTGTGTGTAGAGAAGCTAAGGCTATGTAAACATCAACACACCATCTCCATAACCATCACAATCACAATCACCATAATCATCACCATCATCACCATAACCACCATCACCACCATAACCATCACCATAATCACCATCATCATAATCACCATCACCATAATCACCATCACCATAATCACCATCATCATAATCACCATCACCATAATCACCATCATCATAATCACCATCACCATAATCACCATCACCATAATCACCATCATCATAATCACCATCATCACCATAACCATCACCATAATCACCATCACCATAATCACCATCATCACCATAACCATCACCATAATCACCATCACCATAATCACCATCACCATAATCACCATCACCATCATCATAATAACCATCTTCATCATTATCACCATCAACATCTTCATCATCACCATAACCATCACCATAATCACCATTATCACCATCTTCACCATCACAATCACCATCATCACCATAATTACCATCTTCATCATTATCACCATCACCATCATCACCATAATCACCATCACCATAATCACCATTACCACCATAACCATCACCATCATCACCATCACCACCATAACCATCACCATCATCACCATCACCACCATAACCATCACCATAATCATAATCACCATCATCACCACCATCATCACCATAACCATCACCATAATCACCATCATCACCATCATCATAATCACCATCATCACCATAACCATCACCATAATCACCATCACCACCATAACCATCACCATTAAATCGGGGCTTTCGCCTTTAATTGCCCATGTAATGTTAGTACATTAATGGCATTTGTCCTCTGCATTTAACCCATCCCTGAGGAGCAGTGGGCAGCCATTTTGCGGCGCCTGGGGAGCATTTCGGGGTTAAGGGACTTGCTCAACATCCCACAGTGACGGCCCAGGTGAGGCTTGAACCGGCAACCCTCCGATTACAAGCCCAGCGTCCTTAACCACTAGGCCACCACTCCCCTCATCATCACCATAATCACCATCATCATAATCACCATCATCACCATAATCACCATCATCATAATCACCATCTTCATCATTATCACCATCACCATCTTCACCATCACAATCACCATCATCACCATATTCATCATTATCACCATAACCATCACCATGATCACCATTATCATAATCACCATCATCACCATAACCATCACCATCTTCACCATCGCAATCACCATCATCACCATCATCACCACCATCATCATCACCACCTCCACCATCATCATCATCATCTCTTCCTCTGTGGTGATTAGCTGTTAGCATGCTAAGCACCATAGGTCAGAGGTCATGTTGTTGGAGGTGTCTGACATTTAGGCTACGCCCCTAACCCTGTGCTCTGACCTGCAGGGCGTGAAGCTGGACGCTCAAAGCAACCAATCGCTGACGGACTTCCTGTGAGGAGAGAGTCAGAGGTCAGAAACACGCTGTGATTGAACAGAGAATTGTTAGTCCCGCCCCTTCACCTGGGTGAGAGCCAATCCCTGCAGCTGATTTCCATTTCTGTCCTATAAGAAACACAGCAGAGGTGATGACATCATCATGAGTCGACCAATGGGAATTAAACACAAGGTGAGATGTTTACCTTTGAAGAGGTGTCAGTGAGACAGGATCCATCTACAGACAGACAGACAAGTTAGAGAGAGACAGACGGACAGGTTAGAGACAGACACACAGACAGATCAGTGACAAACAAGTCAGTGACAGACAGACAGACTCACTGCTGATTGGCTGGCTGCCATTGGTGATGGAGGTCATGTGACTGCTGGGCTCAGACAGCAGCTCGTTTAGTTTGTCCACTGAAACAGTCAGAGGCTCAGGTTAGTTACTCACTCAGTCAGTCACTCAGTTAGGTAGTCAGTTAGTTAGTTAGTTAGTTAGTTAGTCAGCTAGTTAGTGAGTGAGTGAGTTAGTCAGCTAGTTAGTTAGTGAGTTAGTTAGTGAGTTAGTGAGTTAGTTAGTGAGTTAGTTAGTGAGTTAGTGAGTTAGTTAGTGAGTTAGTTAGTGAGTTAGTGAGTTAGTTAGTGAGTTAGTTAGTGAGTTAGTTAGTTAGTCAGTCAGTTAGTTAGTTAGTGAGTGAGTGAGTTAGTCAGCTAGTCAGTTAGTTAGTTAGTTAGTGACTGACCCTCAGAAATGGATGACAGAAGAATGGTCTCTGCTCGGGCAGCATGAGAAGAGTCGACTCTGAACAGCTTCCTGTTGGAGGCGGGGCTTAGCGGCTCCTTTGACCCTCCCGAGGCGTCCCATAGGTCCGAAATGAGAGTTCCACGTTCCTCAAGCAGCTCCATCACCTCCCTGTCCTTCTGCTGGATCTCAGCTGAGAACATGCAAGTTACCCCCTTATAGTGTTATAGAACATACAGTACACAACATGACACGTGCGTGTGTGTGTGTGTGTGTGTGTGTGTGTGCGTGTGTGTATACCTCTGAGTCTCCTCACTAAGGCTCCGCCCTCCGTCTCGATCAGAGGGAACTCGTCTCTGGATGGACAGCTGAGGACACAAACACACAGGCTGTGTTGATGATGTCATCCTAACATACTACTCATCCTAACATACTACTCATACTAACGTAGTACACATTCTAACGTACTACTCATACTAACGCACTACTCATTCTAACGTATTACTCATAATAACGTACTACTCATACTATTGTACTACTCATCCTAACGTACTACTCATTCTAACGTACTACTCATACTAACGTACTACTCATTCTAACGTACTACTCGTTCTAACGTACTACTCGTTCTAACGTACTACTCATTCTAACGTACTACTCATACTAACATACTACTCATCCTAACATACTACTCATACTAACGTACTAATCGTTCAAACGTACTACTCGTTCTAACGTACTACTCATACTAACGTACTACTCGTTCTAACGTACTACTCATACTAACGTAGTACACGTACTACTCATACTAACGCACTACTCATTCTAATGTACTACTCATTCTAACGTACTACTCATTCCAACGTACTACTCAGACTGACGTACTACTCGTTCTAACGTACTACTCGTTCTAACGTACTACTCGTTCTAACGTACTACTCGTTCTAACGTACTACTCATTCTAACGTACTACTCATTCTAACGTACTACTCATTCTAACGTACTACTCATACTAACATACTACTCATCCTAACGTACTACTCGTTCTAACGTACTACTCATACTAACGTACTACTCATACTAACGTACTACTCATACTAACGTACTACTCGTTCTAACGTACTACTCGTTCTAACGTACTACTCATACAAACGTACTACTCATTCTAACGTACTACTCATACTAACATACTACTCGTTATAACGTACTACTCATTCTAACGTACTACTCATCCTAACGTACTACTCATCCTAACGTACTACTCATTCTAACGTACTACTCAGACTAACGTACTACTCAGACTAACGTACTACTCATTCTAACGTACTACTCATTCTAACGTACTACTCATTCTAACGTACGACTCATCCTAACGTACTACTCATCCTAACGTACTACTCGTTCGAATGTACTACTCATACTAACGTACTACTCATACTAACGTACTACTCGTTATAACGTACTACTCATTCTAACGTACTACTCATTCTAACGTACTACTCATACTAACATACTACTCATCCTAACATACTACTCATACTAACGTAGTACACATTCTAACGTACTACTCATACTAACGCACTACTCATTCTAACGTACTACTCATTCTAACGTACTACTCAGACTAACGTACTACTCGTTCTAACGTACTACTCATACTAGCGTACTAATCGTTCAAACGTACTACTCGTTCTAACGTACTACTCATACTAACGTACTACTCATTCTAACGTACTACTCATACTAATATACTACTCATCCTAACATACTACTCATACTAACGTAGTACACGTACTACTCATACTAACGCACTACTCATTCTAATGTACTACTCATTCTAACGTACTACTCATTCTAACGTACTACTCAGACTAACGTACTACTCAGACTAACGTACTACTCGTTCTAACGTACTACTCGTTCTAACGTACTACTCGTTCTAGCGTACTACTCGTTCTAACGTACTACTCGTTCTAACGTACTAATCGTTTTAACGTACTACTCGTTCTAACGTACTACTCATACAATCGTACTACTCATTCTAACGTACTACTCATACTAACATACTACTCATCCTAATGTACTACTCGTTCTAACGTACTACTCATTCTAACGTACTACTCATACTAACGTACTACTCATCCTAACATACTACTCATCCTAACATACTACTCATAGTAACGTAGTACACATTCTAACGTACTACTCATAGTAACGTAGTACACATTCTAACGTACTACTCATACGAACGTACTACTCATTCTAACGTACTACTCATCCTAACGTACTACTCATGCTAACGTACTACTCATGCTAACGTACTACTCATGCTAACGTACTACTCATCCTAACGTACTACTCATCCTAACGTACTACTCATACAAACGTACTACTCATACAAACGTACTACTCATCCTAACGTACTACTCATGCTAACGTACTACTCATCCTAACGTACTACTCATCCTAACGTACTACTCATACTAACGTACTACTCGTTATAACGTACTACTCGTTATAACGTACTACTCGTTCTAACGTACTACTCGTTCTAACGTACTACTCATTCTAACTTACAACTCATTCTAACGTACAACTCATCCTAACGTACTACTCGTTCTAACGTACTACTCGTTCTAACGTACTACTCGTTCTAACGTACTACTCGTTCTAACGTACTACTCATGCTAACGTACTACTCATGCTAACGTACTACTCATCCTAACGTACTACTCATCCTAACGTACTACTCATACAAACGTACTACTCATACAAACGTACTACTCATCCTAACGTACTACTCATGCTAACGTACTACTCATTCTAACGTACTACTCATTCTAACGTACTACTCATACTAACGTACTACTCATTCTAACGTACTACTCATTCTAACGTACTACTCATCCTAACGTACTACTCATTCTAACGTACTACTCATACTAACGTACTACTCATTCTAACGTACTACTCATACTAACGTACTACTCATCCTAACATACTACTCATCCTAACATACTACTCATCCTAACATACTACTCATAGTAACGTAGTACACATTCTAACGTACTACTCATACGAACGTACTACTCATCCTAACGTACTACTCATCCTAACGTACTACTCATGCTAACGTACTACTCATGCTAACGTACTACTCATCCTAACGTACTACTCATCCTAACGTACTACTCATACAAACGTACTACTCATACAAACGTACTACTCATCCTAACGTACTACTCATGCTAACGTACTACTCATGCTAACGTACTACTCATTCTAACGTACTACTCATTCTAACGTACTACTCATACTAACGTACTACTCATTCTAACGTACTACTCATCCTAACGTACTACTCATTCTAACGTACTACTCATACTAACGTACTACTCATACTAACGTACTACTCATACTAACGTACTACTCATACTATCGTACTACTCATACTAACGTATTACTCATCCTAACGTACTACTCATCCTAACGTACTACTCATACAAACGTACTACTCATCCTAACGTACTACTCATGCTAACGTACTACTCATACTAACGTACTACTCATTCTAACGTACTACTCATACTAACGTACTACTCATACTAACGTACTACTCATTCTAACGTACTACTCATACTAACGTACTACTCATTCTAACGTACTACTCATTCTAACGTACTACTCATACTAACGTACTACTCATTCTAACGTACTACTCATTCTAACGTACTACTCATTCTAACGTACTACTCATCCTAACGTACTACTCATTCTAACGTACTACTCATACTAACGTACTACTCATACTAACGTACTACTCATACTAACGTATTACTCGTCCTAACGTACTACTCGTTCTAACGTACTACTCGTTATAACGTACTACTCGTTATAACGTACTACTCGTTCTAACGTACTACTCGTTCTAACGTACCACTCGTCCTAACGTACTACTCATCCTAGCGTACTACTCATCCTAACGTACTACTCATGCTAACGTACTACTCATGCTAACGTACTACTCATGCTAACGTACTACTCATTCTAACGTACTACTCATACTAACGTACTACTCATACTAACGTACTACTCATTCTAACGTACTACTCATACGAACGTACTACTCATCCTAACGTACTACTCATGCTAACGTACTACTCATCCTAACGTACTACTCATCCTAACGTACTACTCATGCTAACGTACTACTCATACTAACATACTACTCATCCTAATGTACTACTCGTTCTAACGTACTACTCATACTAACGTACTACTCATACTAACGTACTACTCGTTCTAACGTACTACTCGTTCTAACGTACTACTCATACAAACGTACTACTCATTCTAACGTACTACTCGTACTAACATACTACTCATCCTAACATACTACTCATACTAACGTAGTACACATTCTAACGTACTACTCATACTAACGCACTACTCATTCTAACGTACTACTCATTCTAACGTACTACTCATTCTAACGTACTACTCATTCTAACGTACGACTCATCCTAACGTACTACTCATCCTAACGTACTACTCGTTCGAACGTACTACTCATACTAACGTACTACTCATACTAACGTACTACTCGTTATAACGTACTACTCATTCTAACGTACTACTCATCCTAACGTACTACTCATCCTAACGTACTACTCATCCTAACGTACTACTCATACTAACGTACTACTCGTTATAACGTACTACTCGTTCTAACGTACTACTCGTTCTAACGTACTACTCATTCTAACTTACAACTCATTCTAACGTACAACTCATCCTAACGTACTACTCGTTCTAACGTACTACTCGTTCTAACGTACTACTCGTTCTAACGTACTACTCGTTCTAACGTACTACTCGTTCTAACGTACTACTCGTTCTAACGTACTACTCGTTCTAACGTACTACTCATGCTAACGTACTACTCATGCTAACGTACTACTCATCCTAACGTACTACTCATCCTAACGTACTACTCATACAAACGTACTACTCATACAAACGTACTACTCATACAAACGTACTACTCATACAAACGTACTACTCATTCTAACGTACTACTCATGCTAACGTACTACTCATTCTAACGTACTACTCATTCTAACGTACTACTCATACTAACGTACTACTCATTCTAACGTACTACTCATTCTAACGTACTACTCATCCTAACGTACTACTCATTCTAACGTACTACTCATACTAACGTACTACTCATACTAACGTACTACTCATACTAACGTACTACTCATTCTAACGTACTACTCATCCTAACATACTACTCATCCTAACATACTACTCATAGTAACGTAGTACACATTCTAACGTACTACTCATACGAACGTACTACTCATTCTAATGTACTACTCATCCTAACGTACTACTCATGCTAACGTACTACTCATGCTAACGTACTACTCATCCTAACGTACTACTCATCCTAACGTACTACTCATACAAACGTACTACTCATACAAACGTACTACTCATCCTAACGTACTACTCATGCTAACGTACTACTCATGCTAACGTACTACTCATTCTAACGTACTACTCATTCTAACGTACTACTCATACTAACGTACTACTCATTCTAACGTACTACTCATTCTAACGTACTACTCATCCTAACGTACTACTCATACTAACGTACTACTCATACTATCGTACTACTCATACTAACGTATTACTCATCCTAACGTACTACTCATCCTAACGTACTACTCATACTAACGTACTACTCATCCTAACGTACTACTCATACTAACGTACTACTCATACTAACGTACTACTCATTCTAACGTACTACTCATACTAACGTACTACTCATACTAACGTACTACTCATACTAACGTACTACTCATTCTAACGTACTACTCATACTAACGTACTACTCATACTAACGTACTACTCATTCTAACGTACTACTCATTCTAACGTACTACTCATACTAACGTACTACTCATACTAACGTACTACTCATTCTAACGTACTACTCATACTAACGTACTACTCATACTAACGTACTACTCATACTAACGTACTACTCATTCTAACGTACTACTCATTCTAACGTACTACTCATCTAACGTACTACTCATACTAACGTACTACTCATACTAACGTACTACTCATACTATCGTACTACTCATACTAACGTATTACTCATCCTAACGTACTACTCATCCTAACGTACTACTCATACAAACGTACTACTCATCCTAACGTACTACTCATGCTAACGTACTACTCATACTAACGTACTACTCATTCTAACGTACTACTCATACTAACGTACTACTCATTCTAACGTACTACTCATACTAACGTACTACTCATACTAACGTACTACTCATACAAACGTACTACTCATTCTAACGTACTACTCATTCTAACGTACTACTCATACTAACGTACTACTCATACTAACGTACTACTCATTCTAACGTACTACTCATTCTAACGTACTACTCATACTAACGTACTACTCATACTAACGTACTACTCATTCTAACGTACTACTCATACTAACGTACTACTCATTCTAACGTACTACTCATTCTAACGTACTACTCATACTAACGTACTACTCATTCTAACATACTACTCATTCTAACGTACTACTCGTTCTAACGTACTACTCGTTCTAACGTACTACTCATACTAAGTGCAACGTCTAAATGAGTATGTAGTGCATTCACATGAGAGAGTATGAATAGATTAGAGTATGTGAGAAATACCAAGATGTATACTATATGGGAACATTTTTGAAGTATGCACGGTGGGAACTAGGGATGTAACGATTCACTCAACTCCCGATACGATTCGATTCACGATACTGGGTTCACGATACGATTCTCTCACGATTCATTTTACAAAATGGGACTGTACTTAAATGACTGAAAAATATTCCTTTATTTTTTGGGGGGGAAAAAACTAGAAAATACTATTTTCCTTTTATTTTTAATTGTCAAAAGAATCCCTTGATGAACTATTCAAACAATGCAATTTAACTAAAAATAAATCTTGAATGAAATAAATAAAGGAATAATACAAATGAAGAAGCCTATTCATTTAAATTCTGGTTCCATAGTAAACAATACAAAACTGCATAATAGTTTGTTTTTTTTTTTAAAGTGCAACTGAAAATGTATTTTGTGACTTAACAATTGGAACTTAAAAAAAAAAAAAAAAAACAGTCTGCACTATATTTGCGTCAGATATTTGTTTGAACCAGCAGAGGGCGATGCTAACCCAGTGGTCGGTTGGCATGCAGCTCAGTGCAGTAAAGAAGAGATGCTCTGCTAGCAGACAGTTAATAGAAAAACGTGACTTTTACAGATATTCACTTAATATTACAGACATTCTTTTGGTGCTAAAGGGGTAAGGAATCATTTATGAATATGTTTAAGAGTAGAAAGTAAGTAAGTATTAAAGAAAGAAAGAAAGTATTAGCAGATTTCGCCCGCCGCCATGACTTCTGGTTAGCGCCCTCTGCTGGTTAAAAAAAGTACTGCGATTCAATTTTCACAGCATCGATGTGAACCTCGATACCTATGAATCGATTTTTAACTGCCTTACGATTAATCGTTACATCCCCAGTGGGAACACTAGTCAAATCAACCGTCACATGACGTATTGGAAGCTGAATGTAAAATGGTCCTGGGACCAGCTTCAAGCAAAAAATCAAACATCGCCCTTTCAAAATAAAAGCATCTCTTCTTGTCTTCCATTTGCTTTGTTTTTTAACTGTAAATATGGCTCTTATTTTAAAGTTAACAGGAAGTTTAGTCAGTAGCAAAAAGGAGGGTCTGAAAATGTGTGAATGAAATATGTCTACGTGAGTTTTATGAATCAAATGAGCACAAGTTGATATTCTACTTGATCACTTTCTCACTTCTAATGTTTTTCAGAACTTTCAAAGTAAAGGTGGAGAATCAACAGAGATATTTAGTCTCAGTGTGAACAAGGTTTTTAACGCAGTAGGTTCCAAATGCATCTTGGGAAACTTGGAAGAATACTTCAGTGGGAACGCTCATCATCCTAATCATACTATAGTCTATCATAGACACTATGTACAACACACACACAGACTGGATGTCAATATCTCACTTCAGTGATGTCATGGCTCACCTGTGAGCTGCTTCCTGTATGCGGCTCATCCATGTGCGTCGCTCATCTTTAGACGCTGCGTGTAGCTCGTACATCACAGGGGGGGTGGAGTTACTGATCAGGTACAGCCCTCGCTCCTGATTGGCTATGTCTCTGACGATCAGGTTGGTGAGAGAAACCACGGGAGACTTGTCCTGTGAGAGGGGAGCAGAGCCACTGTTACCATGGAAACCAGGTGAGTGGTATCTCATGTGACTTACCAGAGAGGCAAAGGTGAGCTTCTGGTCCTTCTCCTGCAGGAACACCAGGATGTCTGACATGAGCAGCACCTGGACGTCTGCACACACACAAGTGATGTCACAGAGGAAGCCCCGCCCCCTACTGTGATGTCACAGGGAAGCCCCACCCCTCACCTTTCATCCTGGAACCCTGCAGTTTCCACATCAGCGCTCCGTCGTGCAGCAGCTTCCTCCTCAGCAGCTCCCCTCCTATAAACACGCCTCCGTCCTGAACCTCCGTCTGAGCCCGGGGGTCCAGACGAGCCATCACCTCCTGCAGCCGCCCACAGCGACTCAGCTCCAGAACCTCTTGATCCACGGAGCTCACCAAGTCCTTCATCAAGGCCAGAGCTCGGCTCAGAGGCTCCCGGTCGTTACCTGTGGGGTCAGAGGTCACACAGGTTAGACCATGCCCACACTCACCTTTGAGTCAGAGGTCACACAGGTTAGACCACGCCCACACTTACCTTTAGTGTGGTCCAGGATGCGTTGCAGTAACACCGGGTACTTAGTGATCCTCTGAGTCACCAGCAGGATGCACTCCTGGACGCCATGGCGACGCAGCAGAGGACCCCGACACACACGCTGCACACACAATTACACAATCACACACACGTGTGAGTCACAGCTGATTCAAAGTGAACTTTATGAAGCACACAGAGCATCATCATCTTAAGTCTGGATTAATAAGTCAGGCTAACATAAGACACAGGATCAGTGTGAGGAGAGCTTGTTGCCATGGTAACATATGAACAACACATGAATATCTCACCCTGATGAACTGCTGAAGGCGTCGATCTCGACTCAGAACGTCTTTGTAGATTTTCACAGCTTTAGGATGACGGCTACAGAACTCTGAGTAAACCTTCTTCATGTCCTCTGCTCTCTGCCCTGAGAACTACACACACACACACACACACACACACACACACACACACACACACACACACACACACACACACACACACACACACACACACACACACACACACACACACACACACACACACACACACACACACACACACACACACACAGTGAACCTGTGTACTTCCTGTGTGTATTGTTACATGTGTGCTGTATTATGATGCTGGCTAACTTCTTATCTGGCTAAATCACCATGGTAACTTAGGCTGAACACCTAGCCTGAGGGGTATTCCAGAAAGCAGGTTATGTTCAAACTCTGAGTATGTTAGGGCTCAAATGAGGGAAACTCTGAGTATTCCATTCCTCAAGGCAAGGTATGTTACACTATGAGTCTGTTACCATGGTAACCTTCTCCACGAACTAAACCTGCTTGCTGGCAGGTTTTGTCTAAGAAACCCTTGGTTTCCACCTGGCTCTGCCCACCTGAACACAGCTTCTCAAGGAACACTTTAATTTACCTTGACACTAGTCTCTGACACACATTAGTCACATCACACACCACAGACGTGTTCACATTGTTACTGTTGTGCTGCTTCACGCTTTTTTGTAAACTAGTTTTCTTTAGAACATTGTGAATGCAGAACATTTAGTTAAAGACTCTGTATGCTGAACAATCAGAAAGATTGATCTGCATTAAAACACCTAAAATCCCCTGAATACAAACCTGTGGATAATGTAAAGGAGGATATGTCAATTTAAAGGAAAGAACAAAGATCAATATATTAATATTACTGAAATACAACTGGATGTATACTTATTAATCATAGAGCGTTGGAGACGGTGGCACAACGGGAAAGGAACTGCACTCACCATGCAACAAGACAATGACCCAAAACACACTGCCAACACAACAAAGGACTTCATCAGAGGGAAAAAGTGAAGGTCTTAGACTGGCCAAGTCAATCACTGGACCTTCACCCAGTAGAGCATTTTAGCTCCTGAAGAGGAGACTGAAAGGCGAAACCCCCAGAAACAAACCAGAAGTGAAAGAAGCTGCAGTAAAGGTCTGGAAAAGCATTTCAAATAAAGAATGCAACAGTCTGGTGACGGCAATGGCTCGCAGGCTTGATGCAGTTATTGTAAGTAAGCGTTATGCCACCAAATATTAAATGTTATTCAGTTTAAAGGCACACTGTGTAATTTTTGGCCACTAGAGGCAGTAGACCTGCAACTTTCACGTGAAGCGCCCCGAGTGCAAACACCGCAGCACTGTCGCAAAAATGAACAAACAGTCAGTCGGGCCAGCCTCCCTTGTCTTTTGGTTACGTATGCAGACAGTAGTTGACCTGTAACTTTGGGATAAGGATCGTTGGGGCGGGTCTCCGTGGCCTCCTCAGAAGCAGTTGTAAAAGTTTTGCTTGCTTCGGCCATGATCAGGAGTCGATCAGGTGGAAAAATAGTAGCAAAAGCCTTAGCTTAGCCCCATGAGTACATCAGAGCCTGTGGTCACGTGACTGCCATAAAGTGAAATGTTCTCCAGGTATTCACCAGGTCAAATGACCTAGTGAAAGACGGTCCGTCTCCTCCAAACTTACATGGTCGGTAAGCATTGATACTGTCATGCGCTGTATACTGGCCTGAGGAATCATTTAAAATAACTCATATGGGTCAACTCTTTAGGTCAAAAAGTCCACGGTGTAACTTTAAGTTAATTTAATTTTGTTTGTTCCAATACTTTTGCTCACTTGAACAGTAGGTGGGTAGAAACAAAAGGTGCTCCGTCCTGAATTAACACAAATAAAAGCTGGAATTCTGAACTTTTGTCTCATATTCATGTTTTGATCTGAAACCAAAATGTCTTCAGTATACAACAAAAACAAAGGACTTGACCTTGCCGGTCCAGTACTTTAGGAGGGGATTGTATGTGTCAGCCACATTTCAGAGAGGCCTATGAAGTCATTGTTGGTGTTGCAGAGCAGATGTTCTAGCTCTTCTCGTTTAGGTGCCATACTCCGTATATTTAAATGTCCGCCTAATAAACTTTTAGGTTTGGCTCGCGGATCCCATATTATTCTTGCCTGATTCAGAGTATGGAAAATGTTACATGATCTGTGTCTTTTCAACACGGGCTTCCTGGTTTTAGTCTGTATTGTTACTCAGGGAATGGGTGGAAACTGCAATTTGGAACACTCGCCAGTAGAGGTGACAGTATCTGACTGCGCTGCCGGTGATCGCGGCAGAATTTGGCTAGTCCATGGATATGAGACGTTTGCAACGGATCTTTGCAGTCAATGATCTTGCGGTTTTTGCCAGGTCCAAGCACGACAGGACGAGTCAAGATCCTACTTGTCATTGGGCCACACAGCGAGCAGAAACCAGCAGACACAGCTTTCAAATCAGCTGATAGACAAGAAGATGCCATGGCCAACCGCGCGCCGCTGCCGCCGGAAACACAGCAATCCGAATGAATGTCGGGGAGGGCCCCGTGAATCACAACACTTCCTCGCAAAGACGGCAGCCCCACGGCGGTAGCAGAGTCCACAAGCCGCCCAACCGGAGCGTCCCGAGCCAAGCCACCAGAAGCCAACACCACAGGGCAGGGCACCCCCGTGCCACCCGCCGCACGACCGCCAGTGACAGGCCAGGCCAGACCAGGCCCCCACCCCCAGAATGGAGGAAGCCCCACGAGCCCCACAGGTGGGTAAAGCACCGCGGGAGGCCATATGTTAGCATGTACAGACTGGTGGAGGGCCTGGGATGGAATCACTGTTGTTACTGGAGCAATGCTCCGTGTAACATCTGATAGTTACGTAGTTGTTGTGTAGTAGTTGTGTACCTGTGTGACCAGCAGCTCTCCCAGGCCTCTGATGGTGTAGTTGTTGTTACTTCCTTCTATCAGTCCTTCCTGTCTCTTCCTCAGCAGCTCAGACAGAAAGTGGTTGTGTAGCTCCAGCAGTCGATCCAGACACGGGAACACAGAGTGGAGTAGGGACGACTCTACTCTGACCTCTTCCTGGAGACCCCGTCTGTAGACGCCCTCCATGATCCTCAGGGTACGGACATGATGGAACTCAGTCTGGATGAGCTCTGAGATACAGGAAAACATCAGGAGAACCTCAGAGAACATCAGGAGAACCTCAGAGAACATCAGGAGAACCTCAGAGAACATCAGGAGAATGTCAGTGTGTCACTGATATTCAATAGCAGCACTAAGCAGAACAGATACCACAGCACACTGTGATAAACACACACAGATTCACAGACTGGTGTTTCTGTCTCTAATCAACTATAAATCAATGATTAACCAGATTGATCTAACCGTCATCCATCCATCCATCCATCATCCATCTGTCCATCATCTGCCCATTCCTTCCATCCAGTCATCCATCATCGATCTATCCATCATCCATCCATCCATCATCTGTCCATCCATCCAGTCATCACTCTAGCCATCCATCCATCCATTATTCCTCCATCTATCCCTCTGTCCATCCATCCCTCCATCTTCCACCCATCCATCCGTCTATACATCCATCGTCTGGCCATTTATCCATCCCTCCATCATCCATCCATCCATCAATCCACCCATCCATCCATCCATTAATTCTTCATCCATCTATCCATCCATCCTACCATAGATCACGTCCTGTTGTCTGATCAGGTCTCTGTGGAGCGTCTGAAGGTAACTCTGATCTACAGATGAACTCCAGCTGTCAGACTGAACACAGCTGCCCTGCAGCTTCAGCTCCTCCAGCAGGGGGCTCCACCACCACTCACCTGCACAGGAAACACACACACACACACAGTGAGGAGAGGAGAACAGTCACCTACAGACCGTCTGTCTGTCCACCCACCATCGTCAGTCAGAGACTCCATGGACCAGGTCCTGCTCCTGAAGTTCAGAGACTCAGTGGATTGAGACAGAATCCTCCTCAGACCCACAGACTCCTCAGCTCCTCTGAGACTGACACACATGATTATTATAATTAATAAATTATTATTATCACTGACACATACACATTATTATTATTATTAATAATAATAATAAATCATTATTATTATCACTGACACACACACATTATTATTGATCTTATTATGATTAATAAAAATAAATCATTATTATTATCACTGACACACACACATAATTATTATTATTAATAATAATAATAATAATAAATCATTATTATTATCACTGACAGGGACAGAATGTCTGTCTGTTGTCATAGATCACATGGACCTTCATTGGTCCCACAGACAAACATTAGTTTAGCAGAGCAGAAGAAGAAGAAATTTAGTTAAAGAATAACTAAACCCCAAACCCACTTTATTATTAGTATTAATTAGTGCTGTTGATTTATCCTAGTTCAACTTTTAACGTTTTAGTAAAAGTATTTTAATTTTGCGTATTTAGTTGTAAAATGTCAGTTACTGCCCTCTAAGGGTTGAACACTGCTATTACAAGTGAATTTTGATATTGCCTGAGACAGATTCTTTGGATTATCGTGCGTTACCGACTTTCACTGTTGGCCCCGCCCCTCCTAAAAGCTGAGAGGAGGGTTTCCTCCAATCACAGCCCTCAGTGTGCACTGATTGACAGCCTCAATGTGAAACAGCCACTGTAGCAGTGATGACTTCTATAAAGATCAGATTGTGGTCTAATCAGAGTATGTGTGTATGTACAGACACGCTGTGTGTGAATCCCCGTCTGTCTCTGTGTGTGCACCAATGTGCATGTACTTCTGGCTGCTGTGTGTGTGTGTGTGTGTGTGTGTGTGTGTGTGTGTGCTTGTGGGCTGTGTATTGTGTGTCATAGTTGAGCAGGCAGCGGTCTGTTACTGCCAGCACTGACCGGCTCCCTGAGTGGGCGTGTCTCACTGCATCAGGAGTAAATTTCTCCCCTAGTGGCAGGTCAGCAGAAAGCAGGGGTTTAGTTATTCTTTTAAGAGAAATATTAAGCCCCACCCGCCTTATTAAGTCCCGCCCCCAGCCTCACCCTGCAATGTTATTGGTTGAAACACTCTTGGCGAGACCCAAACCTGAACGGACTCGTCTGGACCCGAGAAGAGACTGACGTAGAGAGTCAGACGGATAGATCGCTGAGCTAGGACGCTCCTTCATCACTGGAGCTGGTAGAGAGACAGACAGGTTATAGACAGACAGACAGAGACAGACAGGTTATAGACAGACAGATAGAGACAGACAGGTTAGAGACAGACCGGTAGAGACAGACAGGTTATAGACAGACAGACAGAGACAGACAGGTTATAGACAGACAGATAGAGACAGACAGGTTATAGACAGACAGACAGAGACAGACAGGTTATAGACAGACAGATAGAGACAGACAGATAGAAACAGACAGGTTAGAGACAGACAGATAGAGACAGACAGATAGAAACAGACAGGTTAGAGACAGACAGATTAGAGACAGACAGGTTAGAGACAGACAGACAGAGACAGACAGGTTATAAACAGACAGATAGAGACAGACAGGTTAGAGACAGACCGGTAGAGACAGACAGATAGAGACAGACAGGTTATAGAGAGACAGGTAAAGACAGACAGGTTATAGACAGACAGATAGAGACAGACAGATAGAAACAGACAGGTTAGAGACAGACAGATTAGAGACAGACAGGTTAGAGACAGACAGACAGAGACAGACAGGTTATAAACAGACAGATAGAGACAGACAGGTTAGAGACAGACCGGTAGAGACAGACAGATAGAGACAGACAGGTTATAGAGAGACAGGTAAAGACAGACAGGTTATAGACAGACAGATAGAGACAGACAGGTTAGAAATAGACAGATTAGAGACAGACAGGTTAGAGACAGACAGGTTAGAAACAGACAGGTTAGAAACAGACAGGTTAGAGACAGACAGGTAGGTTAGAGACAGACTTTCTACTCACTCTTGGACCTCATGGTGACGTTCTGCAGAGCAGAACTGTTCTTCACCAACTTCTGTTGCTGTTGGAGAGACAGACAGGTTAGAAACAGACAGGTAGAGACATACAGACAGGTCAGAGAGATGTACAGACTGTCTTACCCTCTGCTTCATCTTTGCACAGCTGGCCAAACTGTCTCTGCATCGATTATGGATGGTAGCATTACAGGCTACAGACAGACAGACAGACAGAGAAAGTCTTCAGTCAGCAATTACCAGTGTTAGTCAATAGTGAGACACTTCATTTGTGTGTGTGTGTGTGTGTGTGTGTGTGTTACCTGGACAGCTCAGAGCTTCCTTAGAGGTGAAGCTTCTGTTACATGATGAACACAGTGTTGTAGAACAAACGGTGATGGATGTGAACAGATGACCATTGTTGGATCGAGATTCCTTCAGTCGTTCTTTGTCTTTGTTCTGCAAACACAGGACAGTTAGCATGCTAATAAATCTGTGCTAACCAACCCGTGTTTAACTAGCTAGTCGTAGCTGTGGGTTACCGTCACCACAGCGACGCGTCTCAGTGCATGTGACATTAAAAGATCAAAGAGAAGGATCATTAAATCAGACACGATGGCCGTTAATGTAACTGCATCATCAGTGTGAACTGTTCATAGAGCAGCTAGTACTATGACTAGAGGACAGAATCAGACCACACATATTCACAACATGGTGTCACATAGTGTCACATGGTGTCCTTCTTTCCATTGGTGCAGCAGCAGTAGTAGCAGTGACCAGAGGAGGACCGTGAACCAGAGGAGGACCATGGAGCAGAGGGGGACCATAGACCAGAGTGGGACTGTGGACCAGAGGAGGACCATGTAGCAGAAGGGGACCATGGATCAGAGGGGGACCATGTAGCAGTAGGGGACCATGTAGCAGAAGGGGACCATGGACCAGAGGGGGACCATGTAGCAGAGGGGGACCATGGACCAGAGGAGGACCATGTAGCAGAAGGGGACCATGGACCAGAGGAGGACCATGTAGCAGAGGGGGGCCATGGACCAGAGGAGGACCATGTAGCAGAGGGGGGCCATGGACCAAAGGAGGACCATGTAGCAGAAGGGGACCATGGACCAAAGGAGGACCATGTAGCAGAAGGGGACCATGGACCAAAGGAGGACCATGTAGCAGAAGGGGACCATGGACCAAAGGAGGACCATGTAGCAGAAGGGGACCATGGACCAGAGGAGGACCATGTAGCAGAGGGGGGCCATGGACCAGAGGAGGACCATGTAGCAGAGTGGGACCGTGGACCAGAGGAGGGCCATGGAGAAGTGATTATCCGTATCTTTGATACATGTACCATGTAAATAGATCCACTGAGTCTCTGTTCTCTTGTTTCCTTGTTTGTAAGAGTAAAAAATGAGGTTTAACTGTTGGGTTCAGGTTGGAAGAAAAAATGCATCCTGATCCACTCTGACTGTGACACGGTTATTTATTTATTTATTTGTTTACTCTATTGACCTCTGCGCATGCCTCCGCAGAATCAAACAGTAGCTTGGTCCACCGCGCTTTTCTAAGTGTGAAGTGAAATAATAATGCCACGTAAAGTGCTTTAGGTCACCAAAATAAAGTGCCCTACAAATCCAATGCATTATTATCTCTGCAAAGCCCAGAGTGTTTGTCTGTCTGTGTTTGTCTGTCTGTGTTTGTCTGTCTGTGTTTGTCTGTCTGTGTTTATCTGTCTGTGTTTGTCTGTCTGTGTTTGTCTGTCTGTGTTTATCTGTCTGTGTTTGTCTGTCTGTGTTTGTCTGTCTGTGTTTATCTGTCTGTGTTTGTCTGTCTGTGTTTGTCTGTCTGTGTTTGTCTGTCTGTGTTTGTCTGTCTGTGTTTATCTGTCTGTGTTTGTCTGTCTGTGTTTGTCTGTCTGTGTTTGTCTGTCTGTGTTTATCTGTCTGTGTTTGTCTGTCTGTGTTTATCTGTCTGTGTTTGTCTGTCTGTGTTTGTCTGTCTGTGTTTATCTGTCTGTGTTTGTCTGTCTGTGTTTGTCTGTCTGTGTTTGTCTGTCTGTGTTTGTCTGTCTGTGTTTATCTGTCTGTGTTTGTCTGTCTGTGTTTGTCTGTCTGTGTTAATCTGTCTGTTAGCATAATAATTTGAAAAGTTGAAATTTTCAGGAAAATTAATAAATGGGACAAGAAACAGATGATTACATTTTGGTGATGTTCTGTCTACCAAAAGAAAAAAGAAAAAAATATATATATCCCAGAAATTTTCCCATCCACACTGTGGAACTACTTGTTGATGATGTCATAGATTCTTTCAGTGTCAAAAACAGACAGTCATTGTAACACAGCTCAATGTTGACAGGTAGTCATGGTTATCCTGAGTGTACCATGTTCAGTGATCGTAGCGTGTTAGCTCCCGTCATCTCGTAGAAATTCTTATTGTATTTGGTAATTGGAAAATTGCCAAAAACAATGTTGTCGTAGGAGTTATTATTATTATTTTATTTTTTCTTCTGCAACTACTTTATCATAGAACTCCTCCAATAGACTATTAATGCAGCACTAATGACTCGTATGTCATCTCATATAGACAATGTTAAGGATGTGCAGTCGATTTGTATTATAATTAATAATCAGCAGTGACTGATTCTCACAAACATGTTCAGAGTGAATTGAACAACAAAAACCAACACAATAGAAAAATAGGGTTGTCCTGATCCGATATCAATATTGGTCCGATATTATCCTGAAAACCAATATCAGATTTAATTTTCCTATTTATTTATTTATTTAAATTCATTTTTTATTAATTTTATTCTATTGTAGAATACTGTAGATATTATGTTGAAGGTTAAAATGTATGTAACCAATTGGTTAATAATAAATGGGTCAGTTTTTCTCATCCCTACTGTTACTAACTATTGATCTGTGTTTGAGTGACATCACTTTATCAAACCTTTTCTAACATTCTACATTACAAAATATGTCAATATGACAACAATGATGTCATTGATCACCAATCACGTCACAGCTGATCACACTAACTCATAAACACTAAATATCAGCTGATCACATCATGGAAGACTAAAGTGGCACAAAGTGAACACACACACACACACACACACACACACACACACACACACAAACAGTGTGTAATAATAAAGTGTGTGAGTGTGTGGCTCAGTCACGAGCTCACAGTTTGATTCTGATGCAGTTTGCATGTTCTGTGTGTGTGTGTGTGTGTGTGAAAATACACACTATGTGATCATCACAACACTTCCTCAGTCTCAACTGACACGCGCACACGCACACTTTCCCCTCCCCCTCCTTTCCTCATCAGGACAAAGCGGCCACGCTGCTATGAACGGACACACACGCGCGCGCACACGCACAGAAAAGAAAACAAAATCACACGCGCGCAGATGTCTCGCGGTCTGAAGTGACCGGAAGGAAGAAAAAATTCTAGTGAAAACTTTTAATCCGAGTGTAACAGTAACAGACGGTCTGTAACAGACACTAACAGTAACAGACGGTCTGTAACGGACAGCTGTAACACAAAGAGGAACAGCGGAACTCCAGAGTTCCGATCATTCTCGGCCCAACAAAGACTCGTTAGAATCGTTAGAATCGTTAGTGCTCCCTGCGGTCCGCGGACTCTTCGGTTCGGTCACAGTTCGGTTCGATTCGAAGCCTCGACGCTGGGTCGGTAAAGTCCCCCGCGGAGTTTAAATGGGGCTTTTATTGTGGTGAACTCACCTTCATCTTAGGGTCCTTCATCCTGTCCTTCCGGTTCTCCAACAGTTTGGACATTCTGAGGTTCCGGTACCGGACAGATCGGTGTCGGTACCGGAGCGACCGCAGACAGAAGAAAGGGGCGGGGCGTCTAGTTGAGGGAGAAATCTCTGTCCAATCAGCACTCGGCCCGCTGCTGCGACGCTCAGCCAATCCCGTCACAGATACATCTTTAAGCCCCTCCCACGGCGCACCGGAAAGGCGAGGTCAGTCTCTATGACAACCGTCACGACCTCACGTGCCGTAGATTGACCAATCAGAGAGTTACAGGCAGTTAGCTCCGCCCACCGCGGAGGTCCAACGCTCACAGAGTGACGTGGAGCACCGCCCGGCTGGAGGAGGGCGGGACGCTCCGGTGTAAAGGCTCAACGCACCCTGAACACTTCAGTTTAATAGAACAGTTTAATGTTATGATCTCATCTGATCAATAACGTGTGATTATTGATCTGTGTGTTCTCAGCTCATGGTTCCTGTAGTTCCTGGTCCAGTAATAACATATAATAATATTTAGTACTATGTAATAATAAACAGTAATATATAATAATTTGTAGTAATACATAATAATATATAGTAATTGTAGCTGCCGTCAGAGTTTTTATCATAAAGGGCGGTTAGTAGTTTTCATATTCAGTTTAGTGGTACATTTCATATTTACACATTCATGTTTCAGAGAGATTCAGGGGGAGAGCTTATTTTTTGTTCCGCTTTGTTGTGTTGCTGGGGGAAATATGTAGCTGTGGCACACTCCAGAGCAGCACAAGGTGTCTGAGAGATGTGGATAAAACGACATTAAAGGTTGTCATTTAAGAAGAATTCAGTTATTCCCTTGGAGTTGATGCGGCCAATGAGGTATTTTATTTTCATAGTTCTGACGGCATGGAATGCGACATGTAAAGACGTGTTAATAAATGGCTGTTTAATACAAACGAACTAAGTTGAGCCTTGATTGAACTCTGAGGGAGCAACAGTCAGAACTCAGCCTGCTTCGCGCTGGAGAAGAGGACAGAGTGAGAGGAGAGCAGAGCCTGTTGCAGCTGCGGAGCCGACGAGCAGCGCGTTAAGGGGTGACGTCACTCACTAGCATCGGAGGAAAGACGACTGCACACACAAACTATCCAAACCAGAGGCAACCAGGGTCCAAGAGTACAGTGTGGTTAAACTACAGCTAAGTGACACATTTAAAACAAGTTGAATGTGAAGAAGTGGATTAATCTTGCTGACTTTAAAGGGACCCTATATGTGCTTAAAGGGATAACCTGCTGTGGTCTGAAGTACAAGTTCAAGCTGAAGAAATTGCTTGTTTGATGCAAAGTGACTGTCATTAAGCTTATTATAAGTCAAATATAAGTGTTTTGACGATTTAAACAGTACATCAAGGTACTTAAGGAGCAAGTCTTATAATTTTTTTTGACATTGAAAGTTATTTTAAGTTTTCTTTTTTGTACAATTGAAAAAGGATTTATTGCGTTATTTTATGGTGTTTAACACACATTTAAGTTCATTGTTAAAGCAGGAAATCATTTAGATTAATAAGTACATTTAAAAAGGGATATTAGAGCTGCGTTAAAGCCACATATTATTTACCTCAAGTTCAAAGAAATTATTTAAATTCATAAGTGCACTTAAAGAGTGATATTTAAGTTGTGTTACATTACTTACCGGAAAGTAATTTAAGTTAAAGTTAAGTAATTAAGTCTAAAGGGCGTACACGAGACGAATAGTGACATGTTAAGCCAGGGAAACCATGACATTGAAGATGTGGACTCACAGCAAAGGGAAGGTCTGGTACAAGTATCTGTAGACACAAGTCCACAAGAAGCAAGCACAAGTCAAGCTGCTAAAGAAGAGAGCTTGAGGAAAAGCACAAGACCAAAAAAATTAACTGAGAAAGGCCAAGCGATGCGTGATGAAAAGGTGAATCAGCTTAAAGCTCGCTTCAAAGTCAGTTATGAAAAATGGAAAAGTGCAGCTAAACAAGCTAAAAGAGCCCTCAATGCGCCTGTTAGTGCAATGTTACACGACCACATTGTTCAAATCCAGTATACCTCTGGAGAAGTTAAACATGCCTACGAAGAGCTACGTAGTTATGAAACTCCTGATGGAGATGCTCGCCGCAGAGTGGACACATGTGTTGCAGTTTCTCAGAAGATCACACAACATGCACAAGACAATCTTGCAGCAGAAGTAGATGGGAAAGATATAGAAAGGAAGTCAGTACGCTGGAGTGAGGTTGGTTCCATATTCACTTCAGCAGTTTCTCAAAAAACGAAGCCCTCAAGTAGAGAACGTTCAAGCCGCTCAAGCAAGATGTCTCTCAAAAGGCAAGAAGCAGCAGCAGAACTTGCAGCAACTGAAGCCACTCTAAAGGTGCTGGAAGAAATGGAACTTGAAAGAAAAGAACTTGCAAATCTTGAATTAGAGAATGTTGAAAATCAAAGAGCATTAGAGCAAAAGAGAAGAGAACTTGAACGCTTAGAAACTGTAAAGCAAATGAATGCTGCCAAAGCACGACTTAAAGTGTATGAACAAGAAAGTAACTCAGATGAAGAAATATCTGACTTTCTGCATGAAAGAAGCAAATCAAGAAAGACCACATCAAAGCCAGTAAGTCAACCTGAACCTAAGATTCTACTTCCAAATCTCAATCCAAGTGCACAGCCATTTTCTATACCACAAGACATCACAAGAGGACAGCCTACAAACAATCCAACATATGAAGATGGAACACTAGCATTAGCTAAAGCTTTAGCAGAGTCCATCAACGTTAGTCGTCTGCCAGTTCCAGAGCCCGCAGTCTTCAATGGTGATCCTATCAAGTATAGAGATTGGAAAATGTCATTTCAACTGCTAATAGAAAGAAAGAACATCCCAGTGGGTGAAAAGATCTACTACCTACGAAAGTATGTTGGTGGTTCTGCAAGAAAGGCTGTTGAGAGTTATTTTCTGTTGGAAACAGACACGGCTTACAACGCAGTTTGGCGCACTCTGGAGGAAAGATATGGAAGTTCATTTGTAATTGCCAAGGCTTTCAGAGATAAGCTTTCATCGTGGCCGAAGATTGGAACGAAAGACAGTGTTGAACTAAGAGAGTTTTCAGACTTTCTCAGAGGTTGTGAAGCGGCAATGTTCCAAATAAAGAGTCTCGAAATCCTAAATGACTGTAGCGAGAACCAGAGAATGCTCAGCAAGCTACCTGATTGGCTTACAGCAAGATGGAATAGAAAAGTCATACAGATTGAAGAGGACTGTGGTTCGTTTCCAACATTCAGCAACTTTGTTGACTTCGTCACAAGAGAAGCTAAGATAGCGTGCAACCCCGTAACGTCACTGCATGCACTCAAAGCAAATGACTCAGAGAAAGAGAAACCTCTGAAAGCTCGCAGTGTTGCAGCAAAGACCTTTGCAAGCAGCGCAGAAGAGAAAACAGATACAAAGAAATGCATATTCTGCGAGAGATCAAACCACAACATTCAGACTTGTCGCAAGTTTATGGAAAGGGCAACAACTGAAAGAGTGAAGTTTGTACAAACTAACAAACTGTGTTTCGGATGTCTCAGCTTTGGACACATCTCCAAGAAATGTGAAAAGAGAAGTATTTGTAATATATGCAAGGGAAAACACCCAACCTGTTTACATGAAGAGCGAGACAAAGAGTCCAGAAAAAATAGGGACAGTGGCAAAGAACAAAGGGAAAATAAATGGATTAAAGAGTCAGAGGAAACCAAACAAAGTAAAGAAACACCAAGCGAGGCAATCTCCAACCGTGTGATTCAAAGTAATAATGGTGACCTCACGTCCACAATCGTTCCAGTTTGGTTATCCACAACAATTAATCCAGAACAGGAAATACTGGTCTACGCCCTGCTGGATAGTCAAAGTGACACAACATTTGTGCTGCAAGAAAAGGCAGATGTTTTGGACACAGAAAAGACAGTTGTGCAGTTAAAGCTCTCCACGTTGTCATCCAAAGATGAAGTCATTCCAAGTCAAAAGCTATCAGGGCTTCAAGTCAGAGGCTTCTACTCATCAAAGAGAATCCCTCTACCCATGACATACACAAGAGAGTTCATCCCTGCCAATCTAAGCCATATTCCCACACCCAAGACAGCAAGAACATGGCCTCACTTAGAGCATCTAGCTGAAGAGATCGCTCCTCTGATTGAGTGTGATGTTGCACTGCTCATAGGTTACAACTGCTCACAAGCACTGGTCCCCAGAGAAGTCGTGTCTGGAAAAGATAATGAGCCCTTTGCTCAAAGGACAGATCTTGGCTGGACAATAGTCGGAGGTGTTGATCCTTGCGTCGACTATGGAGATGCTATTGGATGTAGCCACAGGATCATTGTCAGGGAAGTGACACCCGCTCCACCATCGGATCAGTTGTCAAAGGAAGTGCACTACATCTGTCGCACCCAAGTCAACGAAATAATCACACCGCCAGATGTGATCAAAGTGCTCGAATCTGATTTCAATGAAAGGAAAGTTGAAGACTCTCATTTCTCGCAAGAGGATTTGCGCTTCATTTCAATAATGGAGGAAGGAGTAAAAATGCTAGAAAATGGACATTGTGAGCTACCCTTGCCATTTAAAGAGAACAGACCAAGTCTACCGAATAACAAGAGCTGTGCAGAACACCGACTCAAATGCCTGAAGAAAAGATTTGAAAGAGACAAACAATACCACAAAGACTACACCAAATTCATGAATGAAACAATAGAGCGTGAAGATACTGTAAGGGTACCTCCAGAAGAACTGAACAAGAGCCCTGTATGGTACATACCACATCATGGGGTGTACCATCCCAAAAAACCTGGAAAAATAAGAGTAGTTTTTGATTGCTCTGCGAAGTATAAAGGAGTCTCGCTGAATGATCACCTTTTGACAGGGCCAGAGTTAACCAATACATTGACAGGGGTCCTGTGCAGATTTCGGAAAGGTCCAGTGGCAGTGATGTGCGACATAGAACGCATGTTTCATCAGTTCAGAGTCAGAGTTGAAGATCAAGACTACTTTCGCTTCCTGTGGTGGGACAATGGAGATGTCCATTCTACTCCATCTGTCTACCGCATGTGTGTCCATCTATTTGGGGCTGCTTCATCACCAGCCTGTGCAAACTTTGGCCTCAAGTACATTGCGGCACAAGGTCAAGGACAGTTCAATGAAGCCACAATAAGATTCATCGAGAGAAACTTTTATGTGGATGATGGCCTAATCAGTTTCCATTCTGAGGAAGAGGCAATCTGTCTTGTAAACGAAGCAAAACAACTCTGCAAGAATGGAAAATTGCGACTCCATAAGTTTGTCTCCAATAACCAACAAGTACTTGACTCTCTTCCCAAAGAAGATTGTGCAGAGACTGTAAAAAACCAAGAACTCACACTCGGCGAGCAACAGATTGAAAGAGCTCTAGGAGTTCAGTGGTGTGTTGCCTCAGACCATTTCCAGTTTCGAGTGGTTGTGAATGAGCATCCACTATCCAGAAGAGGTTTGTTGTCGACCGTAGCCTCTATCTACGACCCACTTGGCTTCGTGGCGCCTTTTGTCCTACTTGGCAAGCAAATACTACAAGAAATGTGTCGTGATAAGAAGGGCTGGGACGAACCACTCTCAAGTGAACTCAAGCCACGGTGGGAGTCTTGGCTGTCAAATCTTAAAG
The DNA here is from genome assembly GCF_900634775.1 of Gouania willdenowi. Classification (NCBI taxonomy): domain Eukaryota; kingdom Metazoa; phylum Chordata; class Actinopteri; order Blenniiformes; family Gobiesocidae; genus Gouania; species Gouania willdenowi. Next base: position 1,836,172 of record NW_021145162.1, read on the forward strand.
ACCTTGCCGATGTCAAGATCAACCGTTGTTACCTTCCAAAAGATTTTCAAGCAGTTCAGAAACTTCAACTCCACCATTTCTCAGATGCAAGTGTTGCAGGTTATGGAGTTTGTACCTATTTAAGAGCCATCAGTGAATCAGGACAAATTCATTGCTCACTTGTGTTTGCTAAGTCCAGAGTAGCACCCACCAAGGTAACTACAGTACCAAGGTTAGAGCTGTCTGCAGCAGTTGTCGCAGTACGCATAAGTGACATGCTCAAAGCAGAATTGGAGATGGAAAATGTTGAAGACTTCTTTTGGACGGATTCGCAAGTTGTTTTGGGATATATTGATAATGAAGCAAGACGTTTTCACGTTTTCGTGGCAAACCGCATCCAGCGTATTAAAGAGAGTACTAAATCAACACAGTGGAAGTATGTTACATCAGAGGACAATCCCGCTGATCATGCGTCTCGAGGACTAACAGCTAAAAACCTCATTGCTTCCAACTGGTTTGGTGGACCAAGTTTTCTCTGGAAAGAAGAGCTTCCCAGCAGAGATATTAAGGTGAGAGAACTTGATGCAGTGGACCCAGAGGTACGCAAATCTGTTGTACACCACACGTTAACAAAGGTGGATTCTCTGGTAGAACGTTTTATGAAATTCTCCAGCTGGTCAAGGCTAGTCAAAGCAATCGCCAGGCTCATCAGACTTGTAAACGAGTTTAAGAACGCACAAAAGAGAAACAATGAAGCCACAAGTCTCGATGAAAGACAAGAAGCTGAGCTTACAATCGTAGCTATTGTGCAAAGATCAGTCTTCTCCAAAGAAATCAAAGAGCTTCAGTGTAAAGGGGAGTTGGCTAAAAATAAGACAAGTAAGCTCTATCGACTCAATCCCTTCCTAGACCATAAGGGCATCCTCAGAGTAGGAGGTAGGTTAGAGCGAACTACGTTACATCCATACGTCAAACACCCAGCTATCTTACCAAAGACCAGCCACATCACAGGGTTACTGATTGATCATTTTCATCAGCAAGTGCAACATCAAGGGCGTGGCATGACAATTAACGAATTAAGAGCAAACGGCATTTGGATACTTGGATGTAGTCAAGCAGTGTCATCCTTTATCTATAACTGTGTCAAATGCAGGAAATTCAGACGTGGAACAGAAGAGCAAAAAATGGCAGACCTGCCCAGTGAGAGAATGGAGACAACTCCTCCTTTTACATATTGTGGAATGGATTGTTTTGGTCCATTTTTCGTAAAAGAAAGAAGGAAAGAGCTGAAACGTTATGGACTATTGTTCACGTGCCTGTGCTCACGCGCAGTACACATAGAGCTACTCGACGATTTATCAACTGACGCTTTTCTTAACTCACTCCGTGCTTTTATTGCCTTACGCGGAAATGTGCGTCAACTTCAGTCAGACCAAGGAACCAACTTTGTTGGAGCAAGACGAGAGTTCCTGGAAGCAGTAAAGGAAATGGACCAGGAAAGCCTGAAGCAACTTGGGTGCGAGTTTGTCATGAACCCTCCCTCTGCCAGTCATATGGGTGGAGCCTGGGAAAGGCAAATTCGTACGATCAGAAGTGTGCTAACCTCTATTCTGGACCAGTCATCCCGAACACTAGACAGTTCGTCGTTAAGAACCTATCTTTGTGAGGTGATGGCCATAGTAAACAGTAGACCCATCACCCCACACCTTCTCAATGATCCTATCGGGCCTCAACCACTGACGCCCAATCTTCTCTTGACCATGAAGTCATCGATAATATTGCCGCCACCAGGAGACTTTGTAAAAGAGGACCTGTACCTTCGCAAGAGATGGCGTAGAGTGCAATACTTGGCCAATGAGTTCTGGCACAGATGGAGAAAGGAATACTTGTTAAGCCTACAGCAAAGACAAAAATGGCAGAAAACAAGGAGAAATGCAAAGGTCAATGACATAGTCATCATGCAAGATGACGCAGCACCCAGAAACGTTTGGAGACTCGCTAAAGTCACCACAGTGTATCCAAGTGCAGACGGATGTGTACGCAAAGTTCAACTGCTCATCAGTGACTCTGCATTAGATGACAACGGAATGAGACTCTGTAAACGAACGTACTTGAACAGACCTATTCATAAGACTGTCACATTATTAGAAGCAGAATAAACCCACAATTAGTTAAGAGGTTTCATAATTGAAATCACAGGTGATTTGGTGGGAGTGTAGCTGCCGTCAGAGTTTTTATCATAAAGGGCGGTTAGTAGTTTTCATATTCAGTTTAGTGGTACATTTCATATTTACACATTCATGTTTCAGAGAGATTCAGGGGGAGAGCTTATTTTTTGTTCCGCTTTGTTGTGTTGCTGGGGGAAATATGTAGCTGTGGCACACTCCAGAGCAGCACAAGGTGTCTGAGAGATGTGGATAAAACGACATTAAAGGTTGTCATTTAAGAAGAATTCAGTTATTCCCTTGGAGTTGATGCGGCCAATGAGGTATTTTATTTGTGAAATGTGTAATGTGTGTGTGTTTTTTCATTAGTTAATTAAAGTTTGTATTTTATTTTCATAGTTCTGACGGCATGGAATGCGACATGTAAAGACGTGTTAATAAATGGCTGTTTAATACAAACGAACTAAGTTGAGCCTTGATTGAACTCTGAGGGAGCAACAGTAATATATACTAACATATAATAAATATGTACTAAATAAATAATATATAATAATATGTAATAGTAAATAATAATATATAGTAATATGTAGTAATAAATATTAATATATAATATTATATAATAATGTGTAATATCGTATTTTTTTATTGCCCCCCCCCCCCCCACACACACACACACACACACACACACTCACAACAACATCCATACAACTGTTCAGACACACCCACACACTTCAATAAAACATAACTTTGAAATGACACTCATATAACAAACTTTTCTAGTGGGGCTCGACACCAACAATATGAATCTTAACGTCCATAATAATAACCATATTTATCTGATTTGTCATTATTATATTTTTCTCCTTGTTGCTTAAAGATGATTACATTTTTAAGTAAATTATTTCAGACGTTTCTCTTTTTGGCTTGTACAAACAAACAAAATGGAAAAATAAAATTCTGTTTGCCCTTGATTAACAGAAACAAAGAAAACTTCAATAAATGGTTTGTTAATACTTCTAATAGAGACAGAGACATCAAACAGTTTATATGATTCAATAGAGGATCCATGTTTCCTCAAGTTTCCAGATTTTATAAACCGTAGCTTTTCAAGGACTAGCCACGTTCCAAAGCCTGGTGCAGATGGAGTTTTCTATTCTTTAGACTTTTAGCCATAACTGTTGCAATGGTTTCTATTGATCATCCAAACACGTCAGGAAGCAGGTTTCCTCTGATAAACACCAGAGTAGAAAAAGAAGATACTTGACCAACAGTTTAGTATGACAGGACATTTCCAAAAATAATGCAACAGTGATTCTTCTGCTGATTTTATCACATAATGGTGACACATCTGAATAAAATGTATGCAATGTTACTTTACTATAGTAAATAATGTCTGCTGTGAACTGAGCAGTTCTGAATTTGAGAGAGGACCTGTTTCCATTGTTGTTCCAGTAATGTGGTTTTTAATTCCCTTTCCCACGCATTTTAACATCCTCTGTTGTCTCAATTGGCAAATTGAACTTTTTACTTCCTGCTCCTAAAGAAAGTGTTTCTAAAAAGGGATGATTTTCATGATTTACTAAATGACCTTTAATAAAAGAACTGGACTGTGTAAGACTATACTATGATTTCAATTCTTCAAACAAAGCAAGTCTACCTTCAATGTAGACATCTTTTATGTATTTAATGCCTTTACAATACCAACTGAAAAAGGTTTTATCTGGAGTAGATGGAGTGAATATGGTTATAAAATATAGGTGTATATAAAGAAACACTGATCATTGAGAGACCAAAACCATCCCTCTTTGTAGGTCTAATATGTGTTTTGGGATATTCTGTGTTTTTTATATCCCCAAACAAAATCTAAAGTCGTCTTCTAAAAAAGTCAGCAGGAATATTAATTGGCAGATTCTGAATGAGGTAAATAAACTTTGACAAAGACACTATTTTAATGGCATTTACTCTGCCTACCATAGAGAGTGGTAAAGTGCTTCAATAGTCAATACATCGTTTTTACTTTTCAAGGCCCTCATCAAATTCACTTTTAACAATGACTCATAGCTTTTATATATTTTTACTAATTGAAGAAAATAAAAATAATCCGAGGTACCTTTTCAGCACTGTAGCCAGGCTAACACAAAGTCAGAGCTCTATTGAGCCCATGATTCCTCTAGCCCTCAGCTGTGAGGACTTTATGACATTTTTTAACCATAAAATTCACAAGATTAGAGATAAAATTAGCCACTCCCTGCCTTCACCTGGGCCTGCTGTACCATTAATGTAAATAGGCCTAACCTAAACTGTTTCACACATATAGGACTTCAGGAACTTAACTCTATTATTTCATCCTCCAAACCATCGACCTGCCTTTCAGATCCGATCCCAACTAAGCTGTTTAAAGAAGTTATTCCCCTAGTCTGCCCATCTTTGTTGGAGACAATAAATATATCCCTATCAATAGGCTACGTGCCACAGTCCTTTAAAGTAGCTGTAATCAAACCCCTTCTCAAAAAACCTACTCTTGATTCCAGCACTTTAGCAAACTACAGGCCTATATCTAATCTTCCTTTTATTTCAAAGATTCTTGAGAAAGTTGTGGCGGCTCAGCTCTGTGAATTTCTTCAAAACAACAGCCTGTTCGAGGACTTCCAGTCAGGTTTTAGAGCTCAACACAGCACAGAGACTGCTTTAGTTAAAGTAACTAATGATCTACTCTGGGCTTCAGATGAAGGACGACTCTCAGTGCTGGTTTTATTAGATCTTAGTGCAGCTTTTGACACTATAGATCACTATATTCTACTAGAGAGATTAGAGAAATTACTTGGAATCACAGGGACTGCCCTAAACTGGTTTAAGTCCTACCTATCTGATAGGTACCAGTTTGTACACGTGAATAATAAGGCTTCTGTGTACACTAAAGTAAGCTACGGGGTTCCTCAGGGCTCTGTGCTAGGTCCAATCCTCTTCTGTATCTATATGCTCCCCCTTAGTAATGTTATGAGAAAATACTCTGTTAACTTTCACTGCTATGCTGATGATACCCAACTGTATGTATCAATGAAGCCAGGTGAGACAAATCAGCTATCTAAACTTGAGGTCTGTCTAAAGGACATTAGGGCCTGGATGGACCAAAATTTTCTTCTTCTTAACTCAGACAAGACTGAGGTCATTGTACTGGGCCCACGACACCTTAGAGAAACCTATGCTAGCCTAACTGCCCTAGATGGCATTACCCTGGCATGAAGCACAACCGTTAGAAACCTTGGGGTTCTATTTGATCAGGATTTATCCTTCAACTCTCACATAAAACAAACTTCAAGAACTGCCTTCTTTCATCTCCGTAACATTGCTAAAATCAGATCTATCCTGTCTCAGGACGACGCTGAAAAACTAGTCCATGCTTTTGTTACCTCTAGACTGGATTATTGTAACTCTCTTTTAGCAGGCTGCCCGAGCAAGTCGCTTAAGACACTTCAGCTAGTTCAAAATGCTGCAGCACGTGTACTGACTAAAACTAGGAGAAGAGATCACATTACTCCTGTATTAGCCTCTCTGCATTGGCTTCCCATAAAATATAGAATAGAATTCAAGATTCTTCTTCTCACTTATAAAGCCCTAAATGGACAGGCACCAGTCTATCTCAAGGAGCTTGTAGTGCCATACAATCCCCCCAGAACACTACGCTCTCAAAATGCTGGACTACTCGTTGTTCCATTCGTCTCTAAAGTAGTATAGGAGGAAGAGCTTTCAGTTATCAGGCCCCACTTCTCTGGAACCATCTACCAACCACGGTTCGGGGGGCAGACACCCTCTCTACCTTTAAGGTTAGGCTCAAAACATTCCTCTTTGGTAAAGCTTTTAGTTAGGAACCAGCTCATAGCTCATAATTAAGATGCAATAGGCATAGACTGCCGGGGGGGGGGGTCTGGCATGCTCGGTTGGAGAGAGGTTGGAGAGGGCGTTAAGAGAGAGGTCATTTAGGTTAGAGAGGGACCGGAGAGGGTCCCATTCCTCTCTCAAACACTCCCTCTATGTCTGCTTCTTCCCTTGTGTGTTTGCTCCTGTACTCCTTCTGGCTTTTGTCTTGCAGGTCCGTGGGATCCTCAGTGTGGAGTTACAGAGTCTCAACAACTCTGTCTCCACCCTTTCCTCTGCACACACCCAACACAGCATAACGTGGATGGCTGTTCATCATAGGAATGGGATCCACACAAGGTTCCTGCTGCTTAACAGAAGGTTTTCCTTGCCGCCATGATGAATTCATGTTGGGTGTGGGATACATATGTATGTGTATATACGTATATATGCATATGTGTGTATCCATAAAATGAAGAGTTCGTCCTTAAGACTGCTCTACTGTAAAGTGTCTTGAGATACCATTGGTTATGATTTGACGCTATACAAATAAAGATTGATTGATTGATTGATTGATTTGCAAGCTCCAGCAAGAAGTCCACCCTTCTCTCCTTGACCCCAGTGCATGCCTGATAAAGCACATGTGCGTTCAGCGCTGCAATGTCAATCATGTTGTAAAACACAGCGACTGGCCAACGCCGTGTTCCTGAACGCACAGTGTACTTTCGAACCATCTGGTCCATGACGTCCACACCGCATTTCATGCTGTTGTAGTCGGTGACTGTGTTCGGCTTTTTCTTCCGAGTAGCCTCAGTCTCCACCACGCTGTGCACGCTACTGAGGAGGCAGACAGTCTTCTTTCGTTTGGGCACATAAACAGTCAGTGTGGCACCAGAGGTTGAAAACACTTGTGTGCTGAATTCCTCACGGGCCAAATTCTTTTTAGCTGAATCTGGAAGCTCCCGGCGAATCTTATTGACTGTGCCAAGGAGGGTGGTCTTCCGGCTGTGCAGTCGACGTGCTAGTGACAATGAAGTGAAAAAATTGTCGGTTGTAACAGTTCTTCCTTTGTCCATAAACGGTTCCATAAGCTTCATCACCACATTTTCAGACAATCTCTCCCCAGGTGGACGACTGGGGTCTTTGCCAAGATATGGGATGATTTTGCACACATACTTGGATTTAAGGTCACATGCCACCCAGAACTTGATATCAAACTTGTCCGGCTTCGTTGCAATGTATTGCAAGAAACAGCAGCGAGTCTTAGTTGGAAAAAGTTGCTCATCTATGGTGATGTGCCTGCCTGGGTTGTACGAAGTGATGCAGTTGGCAACAAAAGACCCCCAAACGTCAGAGATGGCAGCAAACAGTCCTTTTCACACTCGGAAATCTCGCTTTACCATAAATAGCAACAATACATTTTATTTATAAGCACTTTTCAAAAACAATAAAGGTAAATAGTGAATACTGTTAATACTGTTTTTCTTTTTCTAATTTTATTTATTGTGGTTTATTAATTGATCACAACACACATGGCTCATATTAATTTGGCCATTCTTATCTAATAATTCCATATAATGTTATTTGGATTAACAAACATCTACCTGGGAGAAACTGGTTTCTCAACACTGGCCATCATTTACACCAACCCCCAAAGTTTGTCACTGCCCAGCTGCACATTCCGATCAAATGGCTGCATTTACATAAGAGAGGTGGCCCCACTGAGTTGCAAATGAGTGTCATTTGGCGGCCTCTGGGCAGGGCAACAGGAGTAAGAAAACCTTGGGCATGCTAGTGCTAGGGAAGGGTAAATACTTTATTAAAGGGAGGATGTAAAAAAGAGAGGGCAGTGTTACACCAGGGTGAGGGGGGTGGGGGGGGAGTTAACAGGGAGGAGGGATACAAGATAGGAAAACGAATGGGTGGGGAATAGTCAATAAGTTTCAAGTGATGTGAAATTGTGGTTGTGTATCTTGTGCTTATTGTTGTGTTATCAAGCCAGTCTGGTGACCAGTGTGCGGCTTAGGAATAATGGTGGTGGCTGTGAGCAGAGGAGGAAGTGAGTGGAAGTTACATGAAACAGGTATTTGGGAACAACGTGTCTATGGTTGAGCCCAGTATGAGTGTTATCCCACAGCCCGAGGCCAGTGCGTCCATGACAAATGTGATTCCAAGAACCGCTACTGCAAAACCCATGAGCCGCCCCCGGAAAGAGCGGGAGATCTAGGGGCCCCCGGCGACCACCCCATGGCCAAGCAGCCCCCCGAACGCCCCCAAGATCCCAAGCCGAGAGGCTGCCATTGCCCCCCCATACACACCCGAGAAGGCCCCAAGGAGCCAAGGACCCAGCGCACCACGCCACCGACTCCAACCCCCAACCCCCCCAGCCCCCCACCCCCCCACCACCACCCACACCCCCGCGCCCAGCCCCCCAAGGGGAGGGCCCAGAGAGCCCCCCGCCCGAGACCCCAGCGGAGGAGCCGAAGCCCACGCCCAGCAGACGACCAGAGCCACGCCGAACGGGCAGCCGGCGGGCACCCGCCGGTGAGCCCAGACCAAGCAGGGACCCGACCCCAGGCCAGGAGGACCCGGAATGGATGCAGCACCAGGAGCAGCCCGCCCAGGGCGAACGACCACACCCCAAGCCGCATAAGGCACCAGGGGGCCGCTGGGAGTCCCCCCGCCGGTCTCCAGGCACCCCAACCTAGCCCCCCCCGGACGCCCCAGATGCTGATGCCGCCCGCGCCACAAGCTTCAGTTCTTTAAAGCCAGGGCCCCCTCCAGAGGCCAAGCCAGACCGCCCCGCCGGGATGTGGCCCCCTATTCTGGCCCGTGGCCCCCTATTCTGGCCTGCTAAATGTTGTCACCACTAAAATGTAGTATTTTTTTTTCTAGATCATCACCAACTCAGGTTGATCCAGGCTGATTAAAACCATCTCATCTGAGCTGGGACATGAACTGATCCATTTATTCACACATTAGTTCTTCTAACGTCTTTAAACACTTTTATTGATACACACAGACCTGGTCAGAGCAGGTTACACTCCCAGTTAGGATCATGAAAAATAACATTTGCTCTTTAGACTTTTTTTAGACCTGTGTCCTGGGTATGATTGGTTTACGAGGGGAACAGTACTCAGCCATGTTGGGAAGTCCAGAAATCACACAGCATTTCACCCAATCATACTCGCTGTGGTCCATGCCAGAAAATACCACAGACCAAGTATTTGTAGTGTAGTCATAGCACTCAACAATTCTGTTCTGTCTTCTACAAGAGACAACAAAGATCTGCTTGTTCATCACTGCAATGTCAAAGTAACTGTTTCTGTGGACCATTTCAGGGACATCGTACCAGGTGTTGGTCACTGGGTCGTAAGCCTCAGCAGAACTCAGATCTCTGAATCCATCGCTTCCTCCAACTGCAAAAATGTGGCCCATATATGCAACGACTCCAAGTTTAAACCGATGTGTTCCCATAGGAGTGATCAGTGTCCACTGGTTGGTGTCTGGGTTGTAATGCTCAGCAGTATTCAGTATTCTATTATTCAATCCTCCACATATGTAAATCTTGTTGTTTAGTGTGGTGCAGCTGGTGTTTCTCCTCTCTTCATTCATTGATGCAATGAACGTCCACTGGTTGATGTTGGGCTGGTAGCGTTCAGCAGTTCTTAGTGAGATAACATCATCATCCCTGCAGCCTCCCATAGCGTAGATGTATCCCTTTAGCACAGTAACACTCATTAAGGCCCGTGGCTCCTGCATTGGTGACATCTCCTGCCAAGTGTGTGTGACTAGGTTATACCTCCACACTCCGTTAGAGGGGTTGGTCCAACTGAAACCACCACCCACAATGTAGAAGCATCTACCAAGGAAGACAGTGTTGTAGAGGAATAAGTAAGTCATGGGATTCTCCAGACTAGGATGAGTGTGAACTGTAATCCAGCTGTTAGTTATGTAGTCAAAGGCCTTTATGGTCTTAGAAAAGAATCTAAACATCAGTAAGACGGCGTTTGGCAAGCGACGGCAAAACAAGGTGTTGTTGATCCCAGACTCAGAGCAGAGTAACGATGGTTGAGACATGACTTTAAGGGTATCAGAGACCAACAGGTGGGACTCAGGGTTTGTTTTTACCACATCATTGTTAAGCACATTGTCTGTGATGTAACTTTTGTCCATCAGCCCCAGTCGTACCTTTGGTAACAGAGTAGAAATGGCTCCATGTCGTTCCTCAGGCATGTGGTTTATCCATCTTAAAACACTTTGATAAACTGTGCTCTCCTGGGTCACAGTAAGGTCATCCTGACCCAGGATATCAGCCAGCTCCTGCACCTCAAGCTGCAAAAACTCTTCACAGAGTGAAACCTCCTCAAAATTCTCACAGATAAAGTGAAAGGCCTCATTCTTCAGTTGAAACAAAATGGGAATATTCCAGGATTTTGCAAACTGCCACAGCCCAAAGCATTTTTCTGGGCAGATATTATCCTTAAGGACTTCAATGCATGTTTGTTCCAGACTCTTTACATTGAACTGATGCACTTCCATCATTAGATCAAAAATATTGCTGTTGTCTGAGTGACAGATATAAAGTAAATTCACTGAGTCTAAGGAGTTTGTGGGTTATTGTGTCTCTCTCAGAAGGGTTTCCCTCATTTAAGAATACTCAATATGTTGCTGACTCCTTTGATGTGTGACCAGCTCCTGATGATGTCATCAGCAGAGTGTGATGATGTCACAGTGAAATTCACACTGACATTCCTTCTGCTGGCTCATGATTGGTGGATGGCATGACAGGTTCTGCGTTCTTTGATATCTGTGTGTGTGGGTGGGGGGGGGGGTGTCTCAGCTATCATATCTATCTTTTATTTGTATAGCGCCAAATCATAACCAATGGTATCTCAAGACACTTTACAGTAGAGCAGTCTTAAGGACGGACTCTTCATTTTATGGATACACACATATGCATATATACGTATATACACATGCATATGTATCCCACACCCAACATGAATTCATCATGGCGGCAAGGAAAACCTTCTGTTAAGTAGCAGGAACCTTGTGTGGATCCCATTCCTATGATGAACAGCCATCCACGTTATGCTGTGTTGGGTGTGTGCAGAGGAAAGGGTGGAGACAGAGTTGTTGAGACTCTGTAACTCCACACTGAGGATCCCACGGACCTGCAAGACAAAAGCCAGAAGGAGTACAGGAGCAAACACACAAGGGAAGAAGCAGACATAGAGGGAGTGTTTGAGAGAGGAATGGGACCCTCTCCGGTCCCTCTCTAACCTAAATAACCTCTCTCTTAATGCCCTCTCCAACCTCTCTCCAACCGAGCATGCCAGACCCCCACCGGCAGTCTATGCCTATTGCATCTTAACTATGAGCTATGAGCTGGTTCCTAACTAAAAGCTTTACCAAAGAGGAATGTTTTGAGCCTAACCTTAAAGGTAGAGAGGGTGTCTGCCCCCCGAACCGTGGTTGGTAGATGGTTCCAGAGAAGTGGGGCCTGATAACTGAAAGCTCTTCCTCCTATACTACTTCTAGAGACAAATGGAACAACGAGTAGTCCAGCATTTTGAGAGCGTAGTGTTCTGGGGGGATTGTATGGCACTACAAGCTCCTTGAGATAGACTGGTGCCTGTCCATTTAGGGCTTTATAAGTGAGAAGAAGAATCTTGAATTCTATTCTATATTTTATGGGAAGCCAATGCAGAGAGGCTAATACAGGAGTAATGTGATCTTTAACCTAAATTGTTCTGGGATTATTCATCAATAAATTGGTATTTGTCCTACTTGCTGATTTATTAAGATGTCAAAAAGAAGCTTCTTTACTGACAGTCATTCTAGATTTTTGGCTATTTGTGAATTTTCTTCCAGGTTTAGGAATGGTGACCTTGGCGTTATTAGCACCACGCTCTGACCAGCTGAGCTAACTGGCCTATGAAGCTGCAAAAATGTGTGAAAATATGGTTGAGTAAAACGATTACGGTTCTAAACACCTAGAAAGTTAGCAGGTGAAAATTCAGCAGTACTCATCCCTTCGCTTAAAGCTGCAGTATGTTTTTTTTTTTTATGTTATTTGGTCAAAAGTCCATAATCATCTTTGAGCATATTGTAATATTGTAAAGTGTTCTGAGTAGACAGTGAATCTCTTCTCCTTCTCCAGGCTCTGAAAATGAAGTTTATCAATACAGGATGGATGTCAGCCAATCAGAGGTCTGAAAATAGATTTAACATTTAACATTTAGATTTAACATTTAGATATAAGATTAAGCATTTAGATTTAACATTTAGACTTAGATTTAACATTTAGATATAACATGTAACATTTAGATTTAGATTTAACATTTAGATATAACATATACCATTTAGATTTAGATTTCAATATTTAGATTTAATGCTTTTTTACCTCTATATATGTGGTTACATGTTGTGTTAAATGTAGGAAAATGTGCTAAATATGAGAAAAGTGAGATAAATAATGAAAATGTGTTAGCTACAACTTTTATACTACATTTTTACACTTGGCACCGCATAGATGTGGTTAGTTGTGTTTATATTTGGTTACATTCACCAGATCACCATAGTTACAGTCCAGGAACAGTTCAGTTTAATGACCATGTTTTCTGTTATTATCAGTATGTGTATGTGTTACAAAATGATAAACATGTCTTAAACATTAAATGTTTGACCCAAAAAAACTCCTAAAGTGATTATATGAAGTAAAGTTTTGGTACAGTATGGAGTCCATTCATTTAGAATCACACTTGGGAAAATTTTTGTTCTTAAAAAAGAAATGATAACAATATATTATGCTTTCTAATAACATGTGCACAACTCAATAAGGAGCCATTATAATCCATCAAATCAGTCACAAAAATAATTTCATTCAAATCAATGACCAATAAAAACTGATTTCCTGTCAATAGTCAATATTCTTATTATTGTTCCAGAAAGTTGAATTATGAGGAGAAGAATTGTGGGAAAAAAACATTTTGGGAAAAAGAAAAGCCTGTTGATGTAAATCAGAAAAGTTTATTCAGAGAAGAAGAAAGTAGACACACAACTCCCTCAGATTGTTCCCATGACAACAGTTTCTCTGAGTAATGTTTGTCCTCCTTTACACATAATCAATATTATTGATTTAATCTAATTCTATATAATGAATAAATAAATAAATGGGCCTAAATCAAACAATAAATAAACTACACATATAACACAGGACAAGTCAACAACAGCTGTGTTGCCAGGTTGGGTTTAGAGTTTTTGAAGGAGACAATGTAGATACATTTATGACAGTTTATGGTAGAATTAGAATATAATAACAGCTCTATCTGGATGGCTCTGTGACAGCTACACATTGTTGAGAGGAAAAAAATAAATAAACAGGAAACAGAAGGGTCTCATTCATGGACTTATTAAAAAGTTTATTTAGTCACTTTAAAGTATTTAAAAAGCTAAATGAGCCTCTGTTTAGATAGTTTTAGTAGCACAGGCTACATACCTGAGCTAACGTCAGTAAACTCTACTAAACTTACATTATTAGTTTCATGCTTAAAGATGTTAATTTACAGGTTCTCTGTCTGAAAACAGCTGCTGGTTTAAGAGTAAATTAGTGCAGAAAACAACCTTTTGGTCTGTGAAACCATTAAATATTAAGAATCAATCATTTCAGTAAAACAGATGATATTATCAGTTAAACATCTTGTAATAAGTGCAGGTAAATGTAGTATCTATATAAAGCCAGGAGGTGGTGGTAGAGCTGCAGTATAGATGTGCTGTTCCACAGGTTGGACCATGTGAATAGATTGTAAACTTTCCATGTGACCAGCAGTGATTAGAACTCAGTGAAGGAGAACCAGCAGAACAACAAGGATGCTTTAAAAGAACAGAGTCAGTTAAACTCAGACACAGAGTAGCTCATCTGGAGGACTGGGACCATTCCTGGAGGACTGGGACCATCATTCCTGGAGGACTGGGACCATTCCTGGAGGACTGGGACCATCATTCCTGGAGGACTGGGACCATCATTCCTGGAGGACTGGGACCATTCCTGGGGGGCTGGTCTGATGTCACCTGGAAAGTGATGGAGTGTGTGAGGCTGTGAGGGCTTGAAGCACTAGAAATAAAATGTGTTATTTCTGTGTCCAGTAAATACATTTTGTTAGTTTTGTTTTGTTCTCAGAGGAAAAAACTTCAGGGTTCACTGTTCAGTTACTGTTTATTTTATGCATTACAAGTGTCATAAATGTATTTACCTCCCTATAGGCTACATGATGGAGCCAGTGCACTACTGATACTACTGTAGTCATTTACAATCTCATTATTATTTTTTTTTTCCCAAACTGCATTTTAGTCGAGTCGTAAAAAGTTACTAAGAGATAATAAACAAATTTACACAAAACAAAAAAGAAACAAACTACAAAGCAAAGCCACTCACTGTCACGTTAGCATGTGAAGCACAATACAACAACTTAGACTATACACAATACATCTATAATGACATATCTACAATTACACAAATATAAACATATATACACACATATATTTACACACAGATTAAACCTGTTCTTTCTTGGTTTCTTTTAAAACACTAAAAACTTAGACATATCTCAATATAAACTGTCAATATAATCTCCTGTATAACATAGGAGCAACAAAGACACAAAAAGTGATTTTACCTTTAACTGTAACAACAGATGAATTATATGGTATTTGTCCAAATGTTTCACTATGTTACAATGTTTTTGTTACTTACTCACTAGTTTCACGTGGCTTTTAAAACGTCTCCAGCTGGTTTACCAGGAGATTCTTGACATACATCACAATGCAATGAACTCTGGGTAATTCCCTTACAATACGTCTGTGGAGATGAAACTTACTGAAAAGGAACAAGAAGGGCTGAAAAAGTCAGTGGAAGTTCCCTCACACACTTGATGATGTTCTAATAGGAACAGCCCATCAGCCTTGAATCTCTACTTAATTATGCTTTCAAAAAATATATAGAATGTGAATTAAAACTCAATTTATCTGGATATTTATTAATTAATATTGAATAATTAATGCATTCATCTATGCATTAGATATGATTTACCATCTGGTTTTTATTAATGAAGCAGGTGATAAACTATAGATGAAGTTAGTGTACTGGTCATGTCCTCCATTTTTTAAGCAGCATAAAAGAAAAATCATGGTTTTATTTTTATTTTCTTAACATTAAAGATCTCGTGTTCATCCGTTCTAGTTTTCTTATAAGTGATGTTAACATCTACCTAATAAATCATGGATGGTCTCTTTGTCTGTGTGTGTGTGTGTGTGTGTGTGT
The DNA here is from genome assembly GCF_900634775.1 of Gouania willdenowi. Lineage (NCBI taxonomy): Eukaryota > Metazoa > Chordata > Actinopteri > Blenniiformes > Gobiesocidae > Gouania > Gouania willdenowi. The sequence continues at coordinate 1,851,496 of NW_021145162.1, forward strand.
GTGTGTGTGTGTGTGTGTGTGTGTGTGTTTGTGTGTGTGTGCGTGTGTGTGTGCGTGTGTGTGTGTGTGTGTGTGTGTGTGTGTGTGTGTGTGTGTGTGGCGTCTGTTCAACCTGAAACTTTATCAAAGCTTGTACACACGCTAAGTGTGTTCATCTGTAATTTTGGAGTAATTTGGTTTTGCAAAACGTTCATTTAAATTTTTCCTCTTGGTATTGAGCGTGGTATGGAGCGTGCTACTTCCTGTTCCGGGTTCATGACGTCACTGTGTCACAGTTTGTCTCTGGTATGAGAGTGTTGATGTCACTGTCTGTGTTTTCTGATGTGTGTGTGTGTGTGTGTGTGTGTGTGTGAGACTGCTCCCACTGAGGAGTGATAATAAGAATACAACAGTTTATTAATGTAAAGTTACATTAGGTTTACTAGGTTTATTAGGTTAATTATTACAATGTATAATATAATCATGTTTTTTTGGAAAATAAATTATCACTTTTCATATTGACTTTTATTATAATCATGTTTTTGGATAATAAACTATATTTGTATTGACATTACTGCATCAGACACTATTACTTACTCAAGTTGTTGACTGAGATTGTCTCTCAGATTGTCAGACTGAACTTGTCATGGGAAATTAGTGAAAGGAAGAATAAATTCTAAAAAGGATTTTCCCCAAGAAAAGGAGCCATTCATCATTAGCTTTAACACACACACACACACACACACACACACACACACACACACACACACACACACACAATAATCACCCTGCACTAAGAAATGCTAAATAAAAATTTGTATGAATTTATGTCTTTAATCATATTTTACCTAAACCACCACTTTGGTACAAACTTTATTTATTAATTCATCATACACATGTCCCATGGGATTAAACCAGTGAAATCACACACGCTATTTTACTTTGTACACACAAATATTCCCCTTCATAACACTACAGATTATCAACACATTTTTTGTAAATCCAACCTTCAAACACATATTCTCATTTGTCCATAACTGACAACTCTACTTAAACTCCCACATGAATACATACTTCTGACAGACACTGTACTCATCAAATCAATTCAATGAATCATAAACAATAAGCACTTTATTAATAGAAAGCTGTATTATTGATATGAAATATGTGATTACAAATTGTAAATTGTTTTTATGAGGTTTGAAGAATATTACAAGTTTTTTTAAAAAAATTTTTTTCAAAAAAGGTTACACTTTGTTTTCACATTTTTTTTTTGCTATGAGGGGACCTGGGAGTTTTTAATTTTTCAAAGTGGGGTTCAGCAGAAAACGTTTAGAACCACTGCATCCAATGATACACTGGATTGGGAGAGTTACAAAAAAAAAAAAAAAAAATCAGTACAATTACAAGTAACCTGTTAAAAAATGGAATCAGTAACTTACTCTAAGTATCACTATATTATAGTGATGTAACTGATTACTTTTGGATGACTTCAATACCAAACATGCAAATAATGACACAAAAGGATTCTTATTATTTGATTATTACTATTTTCCTTAAGCACTTTTTTAGGCGTATGCAGTTATGCACGTATTCTCCGGTCCAGGTTCCTGACACGCCCACCGCACGTAAATCAACCAAAAGTACGTAATCTGTGAATGAAAGAGGTCTGAAGCCAAGGAGGCGGGGCCATGATGTCATTATTTTTAGAGATGTCTAGAAATCACTGAACATGGAGTTTTCCCAACGCTTGTAAATGTCATTGAAATCAGTGAAAATGATAAAGTGCACTTTTAATTTGAAAGGCCTTCGTTGATAAACAATGTAACAGGTTGATTTGATCAGATTATTGATCAGATTACTGCAGGGTGAGGATCTGACACATTTTTCTGTCTGAGCCACAGTTAAAATCTCTGTTTTTCCCCTCATATTAACGCCAGATTAACGTTTGCTTGTGTGGAAAGTCTGATTTTATTTACTTCTTACATTCCTCCATTCCATTCTATTTCCATTTTGATTTTGGGCCGTCGGTCCCCGTCAGGTGCTTGTCCCCCCCAGGGTCCCACACCATGCAGTTCCTCTGGTGCCTCTCCATGTTGGCATCCAACAATTCCCTCTGGCACCCCAGGCACACGGAAGTCCTCCCTCTCGCTCTCATCCCACTCAAAGGCCATTTACTCTGCATCTTCTTCCATGTCTCACATAGTTTCCATAAATTATCCACACTGTCTCCTCCCATCCACCACCCTCTCACCCCCCATACATGTCCGTTCATGAATCACTCTCTCACCTTCTGTTTCCACACTCATTCCACACATCCTACACTCATATCTCACTCTCTCCTCAGACACTTAATGCATATTCTTCTGATGATTGGTCAGACCTGCCTTACTCCAGCAGACCTTCCCACACCCCTCATACCTACACACTAAGTCAATCACTCTCCTTTCATTCCTTTCATTCTAAGTTCACTGTCACCCACACATACTCAGGTCCTTTCTGACACTCCCATTTGTACAAATGCTCCATTCTCTCCCTCACCATACCTTCCATTTCTTCCTGTGACCACACAACCTCTCCACATCAGTCCAGTCAAACCTCGCCTCATTCATCATTCTCTTCATATACAGCATCATTTTCTTCTTCTTCTCACATCCTTCCAACTTATTATTCCACCCTAACACCATTGCTTTCATCAGTCTATCATTTCCTATTTGCATCACATGACCCGCTCGCTCCAGCACTTGCTTCTCAATCTTCCACCTTATAGCAGCCTTTTAGAATAGATTTGTGGAAATGTTCAAGTTTTCCTAATTTTAGAAGTGAATATTTTTATGCATTGGTTGTAAATACAAATCTATCTCAGCTCTAGGTTTCTCTCTGTCACCAGTCAATAATAATTTACATTTACATCATAAGCCCATAAGTAAGGAAAAAATTATAAATGGTTGGGATTCATTTTAATTCTAAATGTTTCAAATGTTTGATATTATTTCCTGGTCATTGATTAGTTTTCAGACTCTTAGTGATTAATGGTTTGGTTGATTCATTTGCACTGTTTATTTTCAAAAGGAGAAGGTTCTGCTCTTTAAAGTTCATTTCTCCTCATGTTCCTGATTAAATTAGGTTTTCATTTTGTCTCATCTATATTTACATTGTAGTTCTCTGCAGAAAACCATCTTACTGAGTGGAGATGAAATTGTTGCAAATGTACAGCCACTATTTTTTCTTCTTTTTGTTCTATAGGCTGAAATGGAAGCAACTTAAGTAATGAATCATCAGTTTGGTTTGTGCATTCAGTACATCTTTAGAACCTCTTAAATATTTCTAAGTTAATGCAGAATACTTTTGCCCTACGACGCCAAGAGGTCATCAATGATGACTTGCATGTCAAAGAGTTTCTGTAACGATGGCCTGGCCTTAAGATGGAATCACAGGTTAGAACATTTTCTTTAATGTGACCTATTGTTTGGAGGTATATGACCACCTCTTTCACTAGATATGTCAATCATCTGACAATTCAGAGAGCATTCCATCTCTATGTTGTGTGTAAACTGTTGTTTATGTGACATATTATATTTTTGTCCCCTTCTTTACAGCTACAATTGTTTTTATTTTTTATAGATTTGTTTGGAGTTTCACAGAATTTCACACCTCAACCTAAAAACTCATTTCTATGCTGAGTTAGACCAACATATCCCCGTCTTCTGAATTTATTCAGGAAGAAAGCTGCTCACACAGAGAAGGTGGCAGAAGGTTTTGATCAGATCTTCAGATCTTATGACATCCAGGTGAGTGGATTGTGGTACTTTATGTATGATAACAATGGAACTGGGAGTTTTGGTGAACCTCTGTTTGAACTCCCAGACTAGAGCAGTGCTACGTATATAATGACATCATTACCCACTACAGACCATATATTAATATTCAATGTGCTCATGTCCTCCGTGCCCTCCCAATGTATCTGCATGAAGATGACTCTGGATTTCTGAAGACGTGTGATGTAAGTATTTTTTTTCAATCATTCACTGTACAACAGTAGTTACTTTCTTTAGGTGCCACAGCCAGATGAACCAGAAATCAATGACGTACAAGTTGGTCTTCTCCTGTCTAGTGCTGGTTCAACAGATAATATTGGCTTCTTCCCTGACAAGGTTGGTGTTGTGCTTGAGGGTAACATAGTTGTGGAGTTCCCCACACTGGCTGAAGGGTATTTCGTGCTTTTCTGACTAATTTATGCACTGCACCTGAGTTACCATAAAAACTTGACCAATACTTGTGACTTCATCCAAACATCTTGATGGTCCTGGAAGATAGGAAGTTGAGACCTAGAGTGTTGAGCCTCAAAAATGACCTTTTGTCAATTGAGTAACAGTGATTTCACTTTAAATCATGAAAGGTTAACACACTTGGTTGAACCACACTGAAAGACTGTTTCTTTACATGCGTTTTTAACATAATGTTCAACTTGAAGTTGAAATTGTTCCAATTTTAGACGTGTTTGTGAAGTTTACACATGGAAAGAAAGGTCAACCTTTTGCTACACTTATACAGAAGTTGCTCCATATTTTATATTTAAAGTGTTCATATGTCATTTAGAATCAGAATTCAGTTTCTTGTGTTTATTTGGTTGTTTAAAGGGATCCTCCACTGTTTTTACAAATGTGGCCTAAAACCTTTGAAATGTCCTTATTAGAAGATCTATGTCTAACAGAACGCATTATTTTGTAACATATTCGTTTTATTAACTTTTTTATATGGGACTACTTTACCATTTTTGAGTCTGTGTAGTCATGTTGAAATGACATCAATGATGATCCAAATCACCTCTTTCAGTCCATTGAGTTGTAAAGGAATGAAAGCATTCAGGATCTTTTAGCAGCTTTTTCAGTCAAAATGACAAATTGTGCTGCTTTGGGATGCTCTAAAAATCATCCATTCATCCATCCATTTTCAGACCCACTTGTTCCTGTTTTACAGGGTCGCGTGGGTCTGCCGGTGCCAATCTCCGGCTCTCATTGGATGCAAGGCGGGTGTACACCCTGGACAGGGCGCCAGTCGCTCTAAAAATCAGTAAAAGGTAAAAAAGTCAATGCAAACCTCTTTTGTTTACCAAACTATGATAAACAAAATCCGTGACCCGGAAAAATCTGTGACTGCAGGAGGCGACAGTTCCAACTCTGCTGATTCATAGACACCATGAAGAAGAGAAGAAGAGCTATGGGTGCATGTAAATACTGGTAACCAGGATCTGCAAAATCCTGGTTGCAGAATCTGGTTCTGCAGGTTCAGCAGGTTGCCTGTATTTATCTGAATATATAAATATATATATATATATATATATATATATATATATATATATATATATATATATATATATATATATATATATATATACACGAAGAGGAGGAAAACCGGGAGAAAGAAAAAGGTAATGTAATGATGGTTGCACTGTATCAGTTTTTAGCTCAGTGTTCTGTTTAGTGCTGCCACACACCTCTTAAAATACGAAATCTGTCCTTATTTGGCCATTGAATGGGGCGTCCCGTACTGATCCAAAACGGAACACTGTTTGTTCTGTATTTGCATAGTTCATGTCTGTCAGTCCGTCACACACGCACACACGCACGCACACACGCACACACACACACACACACACACACCACACACACACACACACACACACACACACACACACACACACACACACACACACACACACACACACACAGACAAAAACCAACTAAATCTGAGAATAATGATCAAAATAAAACACAGGAAATACCAAGGCCAGCAACATTGTTGTGACATACGACACACCGGAGCTGTACAAACCCTAAACATGTCCAACATAGATAATTTTCAGTGTCAAACTGTGGATTGTCTGACATCAAACAGATTCAGGAGAATAGAGATACTTGAACAGTTTTCATTTTTTTTACATGCACAGTCTTTTTCCTTATCCATCAATAATAATTTGAGGTACAACTCTTTAAAATACACCAAAAGGTGAAATTCAAATTTTAAAACAAGCAAAACTTCAGAAATAAATGAATAAAAAGGCCTAAACTCAAGGTTAATGTTAGACGAGACACAGGGAAGAGTTTAGACGAGCCTGCAGACACTAACAATGTATAACAATGTAAAATATAGGAAAGTACAGCTGTAGTAGGTGAGGTGAGGTTGAGTACATAGTGGCATAGTTTATCACACTAGTGGATGCAGTAATAAAAATCACCACTAGATGTCTCAGCCTGTAAAATGCCTTTTTGTACATAGTTTGTATACAAGTATTTTTGTACAGCTTTTTTATGTTGTTTTTGCATATTATAAATGTAGCTTATGTATAGATTTTTTGTGTTGTTGCAAACAATGTGGTTATTTAAATTTGATGTTAATTTTTGTACCTTTAATATTGTAATGCTATTATTATTTATTCACTGGATTTTTTATTTGTTGTAAAGATATTGATGTTATATTTGATTTTTATTATTGTCCTTTTTTAAGCATCTATTATTGATGCTATATTTGATATCTATTATTTATCATTTTTTAAGCATCTATATTTTGTAACATGTGTTATACATTAAAGACAATGATAAAATCATTTTTTTTGGTTAGGTATATCTCATTTGGGGGGGGGGCAAAGAAAATCTAGCCTTGGGCTCCACATTGGGTAGAGCCGGCTCTGCACATACTACTATTTAAACTGGACTTCTAACTGGTTAACATTTTTTTTCCTGTTCTACTGCATTTATCATTGCTATTGTGAGGCTAATGCAAAGTTATTGCTACGTTGATGTCTTTGCTAGGTTTATGCTAATACTACATCTATCTATAAAAGCAAGGATTCCTGCATTTCAGGGACAGACAGAGCTGAGACTTTCAACATGGCTGCTGCTTGGTTCAAGGATGTGCAACATCAGATTTCTTTATTTGTTTATGACTTTATTGACACCGTCCATTAAATATTTCTTAAATACAGCTTTGCAGATTTACTCAGTGTTGAGAAAATTGTAGATGATGTCACATGTTTTCTCAAATAAAACAAGTTCCTTTGCTGATGATGATGTCATAGGTTCTCTCAGAGTCCCAAGCCCGGATAAAGGAGGAGGGTTGGACGTTTTAGCTAGCAATTCCACCCCACATAACAAACTTTCAATTAAATTTGATATTTTAACATTACAAAACAAAATGTATTTATGTAATGTAGGTCTAAAACATACCTGTCAAGTATCCCGTTTTGGCCGGGAAACTCCTGTATTTTACCCCTCTTTTCCGCCATCTTCCCGTATTAGCATTTTCCCGTAAATATCCCATATTTTATTGTAATAATAATGAAAAGATGCCTTACTAAACTGAACGCCATCACAAGCCTCGTGAGAACTCCACCTGAAATGGCCTGAGTGTCAGTCCTCGCGAGATTAGTGCTGGCAGCGGCAACAAACCTGGAAACAACTCAGAAAAGATGATGAATGAAGACGTTCCAGTGGAAAAAAACAAAGAACTGGTTTAAATACGTTATTAAATGTGACAGAGCGTTTACCTTCATAAAGAGCAGCAGGATGTGACACAGTTACACGTTCTGTTAGATTAATAACTGAGATTTTAACGTCTACCACGGGGGAAAAAATGACGTAAGTCACCATGAAAAATCAGCCAATCACAAGCTCCACAAATATACACTGTTTTATAAAGTAAGAATGTAAAGTCTGTAATAAATGTGTCTAATAAGTCATTAGTGAATACCAGAGAACCACATGAGTGAGCATGAGAAATTATAATAAAATATATAATGAAAATAAAATGTTAATCTTTAACTTAAAGACAAGCAACGTAAAATTAACAGTAAATATGCAATGTTTTGATTTGTATATAAACTGTAAGTATATTAAATAAACACATGTGCTTCATATACACATTTATGTTTTTATTTAGGCTGTTTTATAATTTAGGAATTAGGGCTGGGAGATATGTTGAGATTCAAGATGTATTGAGTTTTCTATTTTGGCGACATAGAAAAAGGGAGAGCAGTGTTACACCTAAGTGGAGAGGGAGGGGGAGGGGAGGGGAAAGAGAGCAGGGAGGAAAGACTCAAGGTAGGAAATGAAAAAGGGTGGGAAGAATAGATTGTTTTGCAGTGAGGGTGAGATGTGAGGTTGTAGAATATATTGTGCTTATTATGTTGTGTAATCCAGCCAGTATAGTGACAAGTGTGAAGCTTAGCTATAATGGTGGTGGCTGTGAACAGAGGGAATGAGTGAGTGGTAATACCTGAAGCAGGTATTTGGGATTAACGTGTCTAAGGTTAAGCCCAGTATGAGTTTTATCCCACATCCCAAGGCGTGCCAGTGCATCGTATACCAGTATATGTGCAAAAAAAACCCTCTACCGCAAACCCAGGAACTGCCCTGGGCCCGCAGATGCAGCCAGGCCAGCAGAAAGAGCGGGGGCCAGGGAGCCCCAGGCAACCCCCCGAGGCCGAGCAACCCCCCAGATGCCCCCAAGATCCCAGGCCGAGAAGCAGCCATGGCGCCCCCACACACATATCCGAGGAAGCCCCAAGCAGCCGAGCACCCAGCGCATCCCCCCACCGACCCCAACCCCCAACCCCAAGGCCCACCGCCAGCATCCACCCCCCCACCCACCCACACCCAAGCACCCAACCCTCCGAGGGAAGGGCCCAGAGAGCCCCCCGCCCCAGACACCAGCAGAGGAGCCAAGGCCCCCGCCCAGCAGACGGCCAGAGCCGCGCGGTGGGCCCAGAGCCAGCAGGGTCCGGACCCCAGGCCAGAAGGACCCGGAACGGAAGCAGCACCGAGAGCAGCACCCCCAGGGACGACAACCACGCCCATAGTCGCCGAGGGCACCAAGGGGATGCTGCAAGCCGCCCCGCCGGCCCCCAGGCACACCGACCATGCACCCCAGAGCGCGCCACATCGCCTTTCCTTGATGCCGCCCGCGCAATGTGCCCCAGACAGCCCTCCGGGGGGTGGTGTGTTGAGGTGTAATTAAAATTGGAGGGATAAGTAGGGCAGCCAGAGGTGGGAGTGCCGCCCCTGCGCCACTACTTAGTTGCGCAGGCGGCGGCCCCCTCCACCCCCAGCCCCACCATCCAGCCCCCCAAGGGTTGGGTATGTGAGTGTGGTGCAACAAGTGGGTGAGCCAGACCAGCTGGGAGTGAGTGATGTGAAGTGTCCATGTAGGAGGCCTGTCTGGTAGGAGCCCGGCCCATTCGCACGGCGGGCCACTGGAGAGGGCAGACGGCGCAGACGGGCACACGGCACCGCGGGCCCCAGAGACGCGCCAAGCAGCACAACCGGAGACCCCCCGCGGCACCCTAGACCTCCCGGCGAACCCATCCCAAGTCACCCCACCCGGCGCAGCAACGCCCGCCCCCCAAGCAAAGGCCACAGCCCCCCCACCAGTATCCCGGGCTGACAGGAGCCCCCCAACAGGAGAGCAGGTGCTCATGCTAGGCTAATGCTACTGTTAACCTAATGCTAATGGTAGGCTAATGCTAATGCTAGGTTAATGCTATTGTCAGACTAATGTTAATGCTTGGCTAATGCTAATGTTAGCCCAACGTTAATGTTAATGCTATGGTCCTTGGCTCCTTGGGGCTTTCTCGTGTGTGTGTGTGGAAGCGGTGGCGTCCTCTGGGCCTACGGTCTCTCGGGCATCAGGAGGGGCTGCTCGCTCATGAGGGGGGTGGCCTGGAGCTTGGCTCCCGTTGTTGCTGCCGGCCAAGCTGCACCTACGAGCCCGGGGCGGAGCCTGGGTTTGCAGAAGCTGTTCTTGCACAAACATTGGTCATGGATGCACTGGCCTTGGGCTGTGGGATAAACTCGTACTAGGCTTAATCTTAGACACATTGGTCCCAAATACCTGATGTAAAACCACTCACTCCTTCCCTCTGTCCACAGCCACCATCATTATACCAAAGCTGGGTGCTGTCACCACTTTCAATTTCTCAACACTTGTCACCAGACTGGCTGAACTGTTCCTGACTCTTCCCCACCCCTTCCATTTCCATTTCCTACCCTGACTCCCTCTTCCCTGTTCCCTTCCCCCTCACCAATGTGTAACACTGCCCTCTTTTTATATCCTCCCTCAGATACAGTATTTCTTACCCTTCCTTAGGGAGGGCTGATGATGGTCACAATTATACAATAAAATAAATGAATTTATCTATAAAAGCAAAAAAGGTCTGTGTGTGTGTGTGTGTGTGTGTGTGCGCGTGCGTGCGTGCGTGCGTGCGTGCATGTGTGTGGAGCGAATAACTCCCCGACACGGTATGAGTTCGACCTGTAACTTAGTCAATGGGTTCCAAATACCCCAAGTGTGTGTATCTGTTATTTTGGAGTAATTTGGTGTAGCAAAATGTTCAAAACGTTACATTTTAAATTACGGCCCTCTCAGTAATGAGCGCAGTATTGAACGTGCTACTTCCAGTAGTATGACATCACTCTGTCGCAGTTTGTTTGGGTTCACAGAAAAAAAAGGTCAATATTTAAAAGTTTTTGTACTGCTAAAAGTGATTCAAGTAAATTTTTCATGGTTATTTAATATTTTATGGTTATTTAAAATTATTCCCGTGATTCCAAACTTCCTTTAAATCGTGGGTCACAGACGTCACTTCCTCCTCCGTCTCATGACTGTGGGCGGCGGGTTTGCTGACGGCCATTAGCCGACCATATCACAAACATTCTGCTTCTTCAGACAGAGGAATGTAACATTTTTGTGAGTGGATGGGTCCACAACACGGCTCTACTATGATTATTGTTTGTTCTGTGCAAGGGTGAGTGTTTCTTCTTATATTATTCCATGTGTTAAGATGCTAGCAACTACAATGTAAGCACACACACACACGGCTAATGCGCATGCGTGCACTACACCAGGATATACTTGCGACTTTGGTGTTGTAAAACGTTTATTTTTTGTGGTACTTCCATGTCTCTTTTTTTTAATTTCTCAACAACCTGTGACGGATTATGTGCATGACGCGCGTGTCTGAGGGATAACACAGAGATGGAGGTAGACAGTATTTATAATAAAAATATACTAAATGAGTAAAAGAAAACAAAAAACTATACAATACTTATACAAAAAGTACACAAAACAACAACAGAAATGCACAAAAATATACAAAAAGGCTCCAAAAACACACAAAATGTCTCAAAATAAATATTTATACACAAAATGACAACTGAAATGGCACAAAGCTACACCAAAAAAGATACAAAAACACACAAAATAACTCCAGAATCACAGTACCACGGCAACAAAAAACTATAATTACAGAAAAAATGTGCAAAAAGACAACAGATACAACAATACACATGACTCCAAAAAACATACATTACAGAAAAATACACCAAACAAAAAAAATATAAAAATGAGTAAAAAAAAAAACCAAACACATTGATCATGTTCATGTTGAATAGAATTAAACAGGTAAATCAAACACACACTCTTTTACTTTGCACGTGCAAATAAACCCCTTTATAACACTACACAGTAACAGAGTATGTACACCTCTTTGTACATCCAACCTTCATAACATATACTCATTTGGACATTAATGACAACACTACTTAAGCTCCTCCCACTATATGAATGCATACCTCTGACGGGGACAACACTAGTTTATTTAATTGCAAAAAATTTAATTTAAAAAATTTAAAAAACATGCATTGCTGATTTAAAAAGATTGCACTACAGGTAGTGTTGACCTTTGACAGCATGTGCAGATAAGGCAAAAAAAAAAAAACAACTGTGCCAGGAATGTCTGGCCCACAAACCATAGCCTTCCAACATTATGGCCCACAGAAAGATGTAGTTGAATATCCCTGCACTACATACTACACACCAGTGTGCTGTCTACTCACACACTCAATAAGGCTAACTGAGTTCATACGTATTTAATTATGAATTATAATTTTTTTTTATTTCAAAGCATTGTTTTCCTTTCTTCTTATCTCTTCTTATTGTCAGTTACACTTTCTCACTTTTGTACTTTATTTTGATTAACATCATATTTCCAACTGCACACAGGTGTCATTTTATTTTTCATTGTCAATGATTATAAATGTTCCTCATTGTGGGATTCATTATTTCATATCTTATAGTCTGTACTGTACAGACGTTAATGAGTTTAAATCCCCCTCCACCAAAAAAAACTAATGGTTTTACTGGTGGTTTATACTGAGATAAATAAAACTGTTGTGAAATGTTTATTCATATTGTGTTATTCTGTTCATCTGAACATTTCACTGCAAGTCAATACATTAATGAACAGCTGTGTGATGTGGTGTTTTCATACAAATGAGGACACAAGCACTTTTATTTCACAGTTATAGTTTTTATTTCATAAATCTATAAAAGTAATATTGTAAACAGAGGTAAAATGTGATCTGATCATATTTGATAGTCTGCTGATTTATTTCATTGTTCCTAATAAACTATTGCCTAACTTTAACTTACTTTATGCTTTGTTTAAACAAACTGTTATAGATGAGGTGTTTTATTCACATATGAAATATGTATGTTTTATCATTTCTATCATTTGTTGAACTCTACAGAAATAAACTTGCTGTGCATGTGATTGATGCACATTTGTCTCCACATCAGCAACTTCTGATTGTTCTTCAGATCAGTTTTACATAAAAATATGAAAACATGTCAGGTCTGTGACACAACAACAGATTGATCACTTAAAAGTTATTTTTTTCAGGTTAGTTCACTTCACCTGCTTTCACAGTCATGACAAATCTCCAAACATAAACAAAATAAGCAAATTGTTATAATATTTACAGTATGTTGGCCTCACTGGAGCCAGACTTCAGGATCTGAAGAGAAAAAACACATTTCACACATTTCCTGAACCAGGGATACAGAAACACATAGAGCACAGGGTTAAGCAGAGAGTTGAAGAAAAACAGACAAATAACAAAAATGTAAGATGATAGAATTTTCTCTTCAAATCCTGTTTTAAGTGAAACAAAGTAAAATGGAGTTAAACACATTAGAAACACAACAACCACTACACACAGAGCTCTAGCAGCTTTCAGCTCTGACCTGTTAACCTTCAGTGAACTCTGAAGTGTCACCACTGTAACATGAGAGCGCATGGCCTGGGCCTGAGACACAGCCACCATAAACACTCTCACATACAGGACCACTATGATGCTGACTGGAATGAAGAAAGAGAAAATTAGATCAATAACTCCACCATGAATGTTTGTGTGATTAATGCACATTTGGTTCCTCTGAAACAATATCATGCCACTGTAAAAAATCCTTTTCAATAATGATAAACAGTTTTGACTTCAAAATATCAAATACAATGTAATTTTCTAGAAGCAACACATCAGCAGGTGTTTTCTTTTCATTCATGGCTAAAGTAAACAGAACTCTAAAAACATTCATCACACATCACCACAGTTTTACAGTGACTGTTTTAAATCCCAGTAACACATTGTCCCTGACTTTTCCTTTTTACAGTATGTTGGCCTCACTGGAGCCAGACTTCAGGATCTGAAGAGAAAAAACACATTTCACACATTTCCTGAACCAGGGATACAGAAACGCATAGATCACAGGGTTAAGCAGAGAGTTGAAGTAAAACAGACCTATAACAAAAATGTAAGATGATGTACTTTTTACTCCAAACCCTGTTGTAAGTGAAACAATGTAAAGTGGAGTTAAACACATTAGAAACACAACAACCACTACACCCAGAGCTCTAGCAGCTTTCAGCTCTGACCTGTTAACCTTCTGTGAACTCTGAAGTGTCACCACTGTAACATGAGAGCGCATGGCCTGGGCCTGAGACACAGCCACCATAAACACTCTCACATACAGGACCACTATGATGCTGACTGGAATGATGAAAGTGAGAACAACATTCATAATTCTACCAACAGGATGGATATAAATCGCACACTCTACAGCACAGGAATCAAACTGACCTGGATTTTCTATGTTATAATACAGTCTCAGACAGTGAAAGATAGTAGAACCAACCCAACATAGGACAATGGATATCTTTGCTCTGTTTTTAGAGACTTTAGTTTGATAGTGCATTGGATCACAAACAGCCACATAACGATCAACTGATATCAACACAACAGTTCCTATTGAAGCAGAGGTTGAAACAAAACTTAATGCTGCATTAAAAACACACCAGTCTGCACCTAAAAATCAGCATCCATCAATAAGGAGGATCATAAAAACCCAGACAAACCCAACAGAGAAATCTGACACAGCCAGAGAGAGGAGGAGGAAGTTGGTGGGAGTGTGCAGCTTCCTGGAGGAGATAGAGAGAAACACACTGATATCATTATATGATACAACAATTATCATCAAAGCAGAAAACATCAGGAGTCTAACAACATAACAAGTCATAAAACAACAGAACATGTCAATACCTGAAGTGTGAGATGGAGATGATGACCAGCAGGTTGAGAGTCACAGTGAGCACAGAGATGGAGGACAGGATGATGTGAAGGAGCACAGACACTGAGTGAGAACGCACGATCCTCCTGCATGAAGAGTTTCCCAGGTGTGGATAGCAGAGCTCAGCTTCATCAGGTGTGCTCATAGTGAGGAGAAGAAGATGTTCTGACTCAGCCTCTCTGATGAACAACTGATATATTATTCCTGCTCCAACACAGGGATGTGGAGGCTGGACCTGAGGACTGGACCTCCCTCAGAGACCTCCTGTTCTACACATTACGTAATGCTGAAATAACTTTATTTAAATTAGCTCCCTGTGGAAGCATCAGATGCATCACTTTAACTGTGTTTTCCAAACATGTGGAGCAGACGTTCTACTTCAAAGTCCATTAAAATCCAAAGGTGTCAGAGTTCCTCTCCTTACCTTGAAGGCCAGCTAGCCTGAGTAGAGAAGTTATTTAGCTGTTTTTATCTGTGGTTGTATTATTTTTGTAGAATCGACCACCTGATTGACAGATTATTATTCTGCTCCTACATTATGCAACACTAAACAATTCTGACCTTTTTCATTTAGTGCTGAACCCCATCAGCTTAGTAAACTCCACACTCAGCATTTATTAAAAACACTCACTGCTGAGATCTGAATCTTATTCTCATACATTGATAATCTTTTCATAGGAGTGCTGTAAACATATTAGTAGAATCTGTGAAGCTTAACACCTGTGATTAATTTATTGTCACATTAATTTTAAACCTTTTTACTGGAATCATTAATTATGGTCCAAAGTCTTGGAATGGGACGTAGGAACCTATTGTTTTTGCATTTATTATTACTAGGTCAGTGCCCGTAGGAAGTATGTATTACTATAGAAAAGTGGGAGGTTCAGTAGCCTTTTCATGGATGGTTAAATGAGGTTGTGTTTGAAGGTGGGACGTCAGGAACATTTAGGTTTTCTGTGAAATGTGTGATAAATATTGTGTTTTCATATATTTTGGCTTTGTGTAGGGAGTTGAACCCCATCTAATCCCATTCCAGTTTGTTGTCCTCGCAGATTCGGGTCTCTTCAGACCATAACAGACTTGGTCCGGACTCGTTTAGTGTCATTAATCCACAATAGTCAGTTTAGATGCACACGGATTCTGTAAAGCATTCATAAAATAATTTATTACCAATATCATTGCAGTCCAAACAAATTTGACGTCACACACCCTTGAACCAAGCAGCAGCCATGTTGAAACTCTCAGCTCAGTCTGATCTTTTTTTTTTCTTGACTGCAAAAGAAAAAAAAAAACTTCAGTAATATTGGCAAATGAAAATAGTGTTTTGTTGAAAGTTGATGAATTTGTCTGTTGTCATTGATGTCTAACTTCACCACTATTATCATCAGTAACTATCTAAAGTGGTCATTATAGAAGCTGATCAACAGAGATATTTGAAGAACACACACACACAGACCTTCTTCTTCTTCTGTGTTGTTTTATGGCGGTTGGCAACCAAGGCAAGGAACATTATCGCCAATTACTAAATCCTAAACCCTAATCATTAACCCTTTTTGCACAAGGAATGTAATAATCTGGTGTCACGGCAAATTTGCAGTTGACCTCATTTGGAGACATGATTTATGCTCTAGTTGAATGATGCTGTTCAGTCACAGCATGATGATTTTATAAAAAAGGATTTATTATAAACTAAATGAAAAAGAGTACAAAAAAGGTGTCCCATCCTGTTGGGAGGAAAGGAGGCCAGCCACAACTGACTGGGAAAGTTCCACAGCTTAAGCTTTTATACAGATAGAGAAAAAAGTTTCACCCTGGAGATGTTGGAGAATGATGAAGAGGTGGATGTATTGAGGAAGGCTGGCGCCACTGCTATCTGTCCTTGACAGTGTGTGTATCTGAATGTGAGTTTTAGGTTGGCCTTGGCCGGTTAAGATGGAGCTGTGTGTATGTAAAAGAATGTCAGTTTTAGGTACGAGGCCTTCAGCAGAGACTGTGTGTTGCTGGCACTGTCTGTACTGTTAATTTAACATGACTCAGCTGTTCAAAAGTGCAAAGAGTAATGCAGTCATCGTGTATTAAAACATGACAAATTGTACACATGAACACACATTTGATGATATGATGATGAATATAATAATTGCCATAACACTGGTTATTAATATTAAACTGATGAAATCCCTCTCTCTTTAATTCCTCCATCTGAACACAGACCTTCTTCTTCTTCTTCTTGCTTTTAAGAGGTAAGGATTAATGACTATAATACATTGGAACATTGGAATATTAGGACATTAGAAGATTGGAAGATTGGGATGACATTATCATTGTGGAGGTAGAATGATGACATCATCACTGAAGAGGTAGGAGCAATTTTCTTCTTCTGTGTAGTTTAACAGCAGTTGGCAACCAAGGAAAGGAGCATTACCGCCCACATAGGACCAATTTTCCAATTCTAATGTCATAACTGATGACATCACTGTAGAGCTAGGACTGATGTCACTGAAGATTGGAACATAGGGATGACATCATCACTGTGGGCTGTAATGCTCCCTGCCTTGGTTGCCAACCGCCGTAACCCACAGAAGAAGAAGACATTGTCACTGTTGATTTGGGCGTCCAAACAAATCTGACGCTGCACACCCTTGAACCAAGCAGCAGCCATGTTTAAAGTCTCAGCTCTGTCCCTGAACCACAGAGATGGTTGAGCCACACACACACACACACACACACACACACACACAAACACACATTTTGCTGCAAAGTTGCAATGCTAATTTGTGTTAGTATGCCAACATTTCAAAATCCCTATAACTGTGAAACACAAATTTACTGCTTTGAAACATTTCCCATCATGCCTTGCGTTTTTGACTGCCGCCATTTACGATCATGTTCACTGTTAGCAATTATAGCAAGCCTTAATAGAAAAATGCATATAGCTCTCAAATACATATAGCATCACATCTGGCACCCGGTCACTCAGCACTGGCGCCCCCCAGGGGTGTGTTCTCTCCCCACTGCTATTCTCCCTCTACACCAATGACTGCACCTCAGGGGACCCCTCTGTGAAACTCCTGAAGTTTGCAGATGACACCACCGTCATCGGTCTCATCCGGGACGGGGACGAGTCTGCCTTCAGACGGGAGGTGGAACAGCTGGCTCTTTGGTGCAGTCAGAACCATCTGGAACTGAACCCGTTCAAGACCGTGGAGATGACAGTGGACTTCAGAAGAAATCCCCCCCACTCCCCCCCTTACCATTTTAAATAGAGAAATGGCTTCCGTGGACTCCTTCAGGTTCTTGGGATCCACAATCTCACAGGACCTGAAGTGGACCTCCCACATAGACTCAACCAGGAAAAAGGCACAGCAGAGGATGTACTTCCTGCGTCAGCTGAGGAAGTTCAACCTGCCCCAAGAACTGCTGAAAATGTTCTACACCTCCATCATTCAGTCTGTTCTGTGCACCTCCATCACTGTCTGGTTTGGATCTACAACCAAACTAGACAGACACAGACTACAAAGGATAATCAGGACTGCAGAAAAGATCATTGGTGTCGATCTGCCCTCCATCCTTATACCTGTCCAGGGTCAGAAAACGGGCAGGTAACATCACTGCAGACCCCTCTCACCCTGCACACAATTTGTTTAAACTCCTCCCCTCTGGCAGACGCTACATATCACTGTACGCCAAAACAACCCGCCATAAAAACAGTTTCTTCCCCCAGGCTGTCACTCTGATCAACACTAAACAGTCAAAGAGTGTCAGACCTGGTTCTGTGAAAAAACCCTGGAACCAAACATAACAACCCTGGATCAATCTGACACTGAGAATGTTTATGTACATACCTTTAATTTAAATGTTCTCCTGCACTACTTATCAATGCTCTACTGCACTATTTTCCTTTTATTATTATTATATTTATTATTATCTTTCTTTTTTATTATTTTCCTTTTTTTTATCATATTTTTGAAAAAATTTTTTATATTATTATTATTATTATTATTATTATTATTATTATTATTATTATTATTATTATTATTATTATTATTATTATTATTTTGTTTTTTTATCGAGTTTGCACATTCTAGTCTAACTACTGTTTATATTTATACTTATGTTTATACTTATTATCATCTTTTCTAGTTGATTGTTTATTATTGAATGTTTCACTATTGGAGAGAACACAGTTGACCGAGTCAAATTCCTTGTGTGTACAACATACACTTGGCGAATAAAGATGATTCTGATTCTGATTCTGATTCTGAAATACAGTGTTCAAACTGCTTCATGTTTGATACATATGATGACTGTCCATCCCTAAACAAGACTCAACGTGAAAATTACCTCTCATGCCTTGCGTTCTCAGATGGCGTTACTTTTATTGGCGTATGACGCTAACACCTCTAGCGGAAAGGCGATATGTTGTGTTGACCTCAAAATACCGTTGGATGAATCTAGACAGATTTGAGCAGGTCGCTGATGAAGAAAAAACAGGCTGTGATCAGTGGGAGGGGCCTATAATGACACCAGAAAATCATTCACCATTTCCCTGCCATTACATTCTAAATGCTGTATCTTGGCTATTTTTCAATGGATTCGCATCAAATTCACTGAGAGTGATTTTTAACTGGTTTTCTCTTTTTACTGGGTTTTTAACTAAAATTACTGTATAAACAGGCCTTCAAATTGGTTTTACTTGTTATACTGGTATTTCCTGTCCTACTGCAATATCATTGCTATTGCTAGGCTAATGCTAGTTTATTGCTATGTTAATGCTAATTCAATTCAATTCAATTCAACTTTATTTATATAGCATAAATTACAACAAGGTCATCTCAAAGCGTCTAGAGCGGATCAAACAGGCCAATTCTAGAGTTATTGTTTCCGCCGGTCTAAGAGCGTTCCCATTCAAAGTCTAGAGTGATTAGGTAATGTATAAACACAAGCGCACTATTGACAGGAAGTGTGGGAGATGATATAGAGTGCACTATTTTCCAGAACTTTATAGCATCGAATCCACATCTCCTTGAAGTGGGAGATTGTGGCCTTCCTGATCAACTGTGTACTTTTATTCCTGCATTGCCAGAAGGCAAGCCAGTAAACATGGGACTGAAAGGAAAAGGTTTTCCTCTAAAGGACATTTTTGTGATAGATAAGTTCTGCCAGGTCATGGGAGAACCAGGGACTACAACTATTCTTGGTCCTACATTTTTTCAGCGGGGCATGTTTGTTGATGATTAGGCTAAAAGTATTCTTGAAAAATGACCATGCACCATCTAAGGAGGAGAAATGATTGATTCACTGCTGCAATGTCTTGAAGAAATTACTGCATGTTAAAGTTCTTCAAAGAGCGCTTGGTCACAATTACTGATGGCTATTTGACTATGAAGCCAGAATGTGTACATACAATGACAAAAAGGTCACTCATTTGGCTGAAAACTCCAGGTTGATAGTTCGAAAAAGCATTCGTAAGAATTAAGTCATTTAATGTGGAGGATGAGGGGGATTTGGGGTTGGGTCTGGTAGGCTCAGATATAATGTGGGAGAGGTTTAAAGCCTTACATTGCTGCAATACTATGTCATTTGGATTGATCATGTCCCAGTGTAATTCACCCAGGAGAACAATTTCAGAAGAGACGTAAGGTGCTAGGAGTTGTATACTGGCCCACTTAAAGCACTGTATTTACATGTGGGAGAGAGTGAAGGTGAAAATGAACTGATTTAATGAACTACGCTGCTCTAACTGTAGGTGACAAATAGCGCTGGTGTTTGTGGATGAGGTGCTATTTGTTCTGAGGCCTTTTTTCCATACAAAGGTGGCATATTTACACAAGATTTATGAGTATTCCTTCATTTACATAAAGTCAAACAGTTTGTGTTTATATCATGGTTTACGTATGCTGTGTGAATTGCACAATGTTATTCTTTCTGTGGTTTCCTGTTGTAAACGCAGCACAATTCTTTTGAAGATCTGGCCATTGGTCATGTTGTGGTCTTGGTTCATTCTGGTCTCGGGCAAGTCTTGGTCTTGGATAATGTGGTCTTGAGTACAACACTACTGTAGGCATTGCACATTTAAGTTTACGTGGTATGATGGTTGTGGTCTTTCTCTTGATTTGATATCAGTTGCGGCAACTGGACTTGAAGTTTATTTTGGGGACATTTCACCTCTCATTTGAGAGGCTACTTTAGTTTAATTTAAAGCATCGTCACTTCATCTTTTAAAGAAAATGTTTCAATTATTATGCATGATGAAGGCTTCTTCTCTGGAATTCACAAGTTTGACAGACAAAGTCCAGGAGCTTCTAACCAATTTGGTCAAAGATGAGGTCCAGCATGGTTTTCCTGCTTCCTCCCCTTACATCATGGCCTCTCCAGGCCTTTAAAACAGGGCTGAAATGCAAAGAATGGGGTTAGTATACATGAAAATATATAAAAGTATAAAAATATATATATTTATATATAAATATATAAAATATATAAAAGTATACATGAAAATGTAACATGAAAATACACTGATTTAATGAACTACGCTGCTCTAACTGCAAGTTGCAAATAGCGCTGGTGTTTGTGGACGAGGTGCTATTTGTTCTGAGGCCTTTTTCCATACATGGGTGGCACATTTACACAAGAGTTATGAGTGTTCCTTCATTCACATGAAGTCAAATAAGACCAGCGCAACTGGTGGCTGCGGCACAGTTTGTGTTTATATCATGGTTTGTGTATGCTCTGTGAATTGCACAATGTCATTTTTTCTGTGGTTTCCTGTTGCAAACACAGCACAATCCTTTTGAAGATCTGGCCATTGGTCATGTTGTGGTCTTGGTTCATTCTTGGTCTTGGATAATGTGGTCTTGAGTACAACACTACTGTAGGTATTGCACATTTGAGTTTACGTGGTATGATGGTTGTGGTCTTTCTCTTGATTTGATATCTCAGTTGCAGCAACTGGACTTGATGTTTATTTTGGGGAAAATTCACCTCTCATCTTAGAGGCTACTTTAGTTTAATTTAAAGCATCATCACTTCATCATCACTATGCATGATGAAGGCTTCTTCTCTGGAATTCACAGATTTGACAGATATTAAAGTCCAGGAGCTTCTGACCAATTTTGTCAAAGATGAGGTCCAGCATGGTTTACCCGCTCTTCTCCTTACACCATGGCCTCTCCAGGCCTTTAAAACAGGGCTGAAATGCAAAGAACAGGATTTTTATTCACCAACAAACTGGCTGACTCAAGGAATGTGTTAAATTCAGCTTCTGCGGTCAGATTCAGAATGTTCAGAGACAGAAAATTCCTACTTTTTCACACAAAATCCATCCTCTTGCATCATAATTTGAGAAGACTCTTTATTATCAGGAGAGCAACATGGTTACATGACTAAAGAATGTTGTTGCTCAGTGAAACACATTGGTTGAATGGAGGGTTGGGTTTACCTTCATGTGTTTACTTTGTTTTTCTTCACACCTTTGATTGGACCAATCCCTGTGGGACTGAGGCTGAGTCAGCAGGTAATGATACAAGGTGTGGCCTCAGAGAATAACACACACACAGTGTAGTTCTCTATCACTATGATATCTGATGTAATGAATCCTCTCTCTACCTGTGAACAGCCCCCAGAGTCAAACCTCAAAGGTCAGGTACTGAAAGGTTACAGGTATAGTGTATATGTGAACATTAAATATTACATGTATCTTTGAGTCTGAGGTTTATCTTGTTTTCTAATCAGATGCTGTCACTGATAGAATTAATACAAATGTAGTTTAATACCAATAATTTCTTCCTAAATTCGTACCAAGTAAAAAATCCAAACTGGTGGTTCTTCATTTATTCTACTTCATGTTGGAGCTTAGTCTCACTGTGTCAAAACATCAAAACTTCTACCACTGGTTCTCGACTGGTGTGGCTTTGGAGCCCAAGAACCAGCCATGATCTGAAAATCATCAAGCAGGTAGCTTGACCCTCAATCTGTCATCAGCACCAGTTTTTAATCTGAAACAAACTGAATCAAACTAAAAGAGCAAACAGAGAAAGTAACATTTATCAGTATTAGAAACAAAGCATGTGACCCTCTGTAAACAGGTCTGTGAGCAACTGAAAGATCTCCATCCACAAGTTAAGTCCTGTCCAAAGATCCCATTTAAGAGAAACCACCATCATTACCTTTACTGGTCTTAGTGAACATGGACTCTATACTCTGACATTTCCCCCAAAGGAGAACATATGTTCAAAAAGTCTGATATTTGCAAGCAAAAAGAGACAATAACAAATAGGCAGCACATCTCACAGTTTTGATTTACATTAAGGTTTCTCATTCTTGAAAGGGGAATGTTCACTGCAGTACAGGTAGGTACCAACCCAATTATCACAGATCTGTTAAAAAAAATGGAAACTGCATATTTTATAAAGACGTGATGCAATAAATGCTGATTATTTGCAGCCAAAAACGGATCATTTACACATTTAAGATTATTAGGTATATGCTATGGGACCATTATTGTAGCAAAAGTATCTGCAAATGTACTTTGATGTATAATCTGTAAATATTGGGCCGAGATTGGATGAGTTCTGCGACTTTTGCTACACTCTATTTGTAGAAAAGTCATGTGTGTGCAGCGATTAGTCAGGTTTAGTCAGGTTATTTACTTTAAAAGTCCTTTCAGAGCAGACAGGAGATAATTAAACATTTGCTGCTATTTTGTTCAGAAGAGTCGTAGTGGCTGTTGTGACACAGTTGGTGACCAGACTAAATGGTTGTTCCAGTTGCTCCAGTGGAGCCACCATGAACCACCAGCTCTGGTAGCTGATTGTGACTATTGGTAGCTGAAACAAAGTTGCTGGAGTTTGTATTTACTCACTGACTTCAGCCACCTGGTGCTACTGAGTGGACAAGAACCACCATTGTGTTGGGTCACAGAATTTATCACAACAACTGTCCGAAAAAGTCATAGTTTGTGGCGTTGTGATTGTGTGTCCATTGAAGGATATTTCTTGTTTCTTAATTTCTCTGCCTTTTCATTTATTAACTTACATTCTCCATTTTTAGCTGTTTTTTTCCTTGTGCTGCTGCAGTGTTGTTGAAATACATAATACATAAAGGAAAAAACAGCTGTTCATCAGCCTGTTATTGATCAGCCCACCAAGAAAACTCCTGGTACTCACGATGGTCCATCCACCCCTGTGTGTACTTGTTACTGTTTGATCATTTTGCCTTTGGAAACTCACCAAGAAGATCTGTTTGTTTTACTATAAAAATATCAATATTTTCTTTCTTTCAGTTTATACACATACACACTCACCTCAACTCTATCGTGTGTTAGCAGCAACTAAGAGTTAATCCATTTATTAGTGTTTTCCTCATATTTTAGGAAAATCTTCTTAAAAAATGTGATTACAGATTCTGGTGTCCACATGGACCTAATGTTAAAAATATTATAAAATGACTCAGAAAGGTATATTTATTCAGTTGCCCTTGAGTTTTGGCTTTTGACGTAAAGAACATTTATTATTGGCTGCTGACAAAAGTTAACCTAATTTTCTCTTTTAAAAGTAAACAAAACATTTAAATTCTCTTCCAATTTTAAAGTTAAAAACAAGTATACGCTAAAACTTTTTTTTTCTATTAAAAAACATATAGATACAGTATATATTTAATATCTCAAACACAAACATAAAGGTACATTTACACCGAATGCGACTTCAGTGACTATAGTTGTTTAAGTCGCCCGTGATGAGTCTCTTGAACATAGTCACACTTTTTGCTCACTTCATTCCTTCATCTACCTCAGTGGGAGAAACTCATTGTTGATTGGAGATCATGACACAGCATCACTCAAAGTTGCTTAAAAAGTTCAACATTTTTAACTAGTTGCAACTTCCAATGACTTAATCTCGCGAGTCGCGTCACTTCAAGGGAGGTCGCTTGACGTTGCGTCATTCACATAGATTTTTTATATTATTTTTTTTAACTTTTATTTATTCAGGAAAAGTCCCATTGAGGTTAAAAACTTCTTTATTAAGGGAGTCCTAGAGAAGTTACACTCACAACATTCTGACAATTAAAATAATTTAAAAAAAACTAAAAACTGTTAAAAGCAATTAAAGTTTAAAATTTTGAATCTAATCTCGTCGCTAAAGTCGCGTTTGGTGTTATTTAAAGGGGTCATATCATGCTAAATCCACTTTTTTAGCCCTTAAATGCATTTTTGTTGTATATTTACAGTGTTTAGAAGTACATAAAAGTTAAAATTAGTCTCTTCAGGTGCTCCGTTGATATCTTTATATTCTGTTTTGGTCATATTTTTCAATCTGTTTCGATTTTTCGATTCTCTATTACGTTTTTTGAACAATAACGTCAGCGGAACTGCCAAATTAGTACATCAACTCCAGGTCCAACACTTCGAGCAATCCGCCATTTTTATTTCTTGCTTTTATTTTGTAGTCCAAGCTCCAGGATGCAGAAGTTACGAGAGGAGAAGTCAAAATGTTGGGTTGTTGGATGTAGTAACCCACACGCTTCATTACACCGTCTCCCAGCACCAGAACCTTTTCAAAGTGTCTGGTTGAGTTTTATTTTTTATAGAAATGTACCCACATCTGTGGGTAAGGTCATTTTTGTGTGTGTGAAGCACTTCAAGGATGACTGCTTCATCAACCTCCGCCAGTATAAAGAAGAATTTACAGAAAGACTTTGTCTGATTGAGGGTTCAATTCCTTCTATCTTTGGAGACGATGAACAGAGCACTTCGATAAGCTGTAAATAACGCTAAAAAATGATGATAAGATGTACCTGTCATTGTTTTGTTAGCATTAGCATTAGCAGTTGCACTGCCTTCATATGTTAGCGCTGTGTGCTCGTTTTAGATCCTTGATGATATGGCCTACGTGATTTAATTTAAGTCCAAAGTTTTCATTAGTCATTTCATTTTGCTGTTTTTGTCTCTGAAAAAACTGTATTAAAATGCATTTCGTGACGTTAGCTTGGCGCTAGCGTTAGCTCGGTGCTTGTGTTAGCTCACTTGTTAGGGTTCTGCAGGTTCATCATCTTCATTTTCATCTCACTCCGCCGGGTCAGACTCTGGCTGGAACATGTAAAGGTGGATGGACAAGTCTTCTGTTGTTGACATTGTGTAAATAACGTGTGAATAAACTTTTTCTGCGCCGCTACATAGCCGTATCTCTTCTATCAAACTACAAAAATGGCCGAGCAGGGTGGAGTTGAACCTGGAGAGGGGGCGGGGTATGGAGTGTCTCATTTGCATTTAAAGAGACAGCACCAAAACAAGTTGCTCTCAGAAGAACATCAGAAAAGGGGTAGAAAGCATTGCAGTTCCGCTTTATATAGACCACAACTGTATGATTTACATGTAAAAAGGAAGGATTTAAAAGCCTGATATGTCTCCTTTAAAGTTTGATATATAAGAAGTGAGAAAATGGTTCTTGTGGTCTCTGAAATTTGCAGCAGGGGTGTTTTTGACCTCATTATAACGATATACTCTGGTGACAATTTTAGCGATTCATCAAAAACATTAAATTATCAAATAAATATATTTAAAAAATGTATTTGATGTCATTTGATATCAAAATGTTGACAATGAAGAGACACATCTTCAATAAAACAATTTCAGTCGCTTCTAAATCGATTTTGGCATCAGATGACAGAAAGTAACAAATTAATATTTAAAAACATTTTGACTTCACAATAAATGTTGCTGTAAATTGTCCATGACATCATCAATATACACGACAGAGTATTGTTTAGGGTCTTAAAATGATACCAGTTCATTCCAAATTTGGGTTACTTTAATTTTTTTTTGATTTTGCCAAAAAATTAGGGAATAATGTTAGTACAGGGACTATATTCACGCAATAATTGTTGAGTCTTGTCAAAAATTAAAATTTTGGGGAATGGACTGGGATAAGTTTAAGACCTTAAATAATACTTTGCCGTGTATATTGACAATGTTATGGACAATATTGCAAAGGTCAAAATATTTCTGACTATTATTTTGTAACTTTTTGTCATCTGACGACGAAAATAGATTAGGAAGCAACCTATCTTGTTTTGTTGAAAATGTGTCTCATCGTTGTTGACATTTTGGGACCAAATATGACATAAACAAATGTTTTAAAATAAATGTATTTGACAATTGAGTGTTTTTGATAAATCACAACAATCTTCCTCAGGGTAAATCACTAAAAACTCATTAAGGACTACATGGTAAATCTGACACCTGAAAATCAGTAACATAACAATAACATTTACGTTTTTGTCACTTTTTAAATGCTATTAAATTGATTTATAAACATGCAATTGTGTAATTAAAACTTCTAAATAGATTGAACTTCAAGCGCTCAAACACCAGCATCATTCAACAATTTGAAATAAAAGCTTCACCTTTGACTCAGAAGCTACCACTACATATTAATTTGAAGTTGACACATGTATTGAAATAAACAGGCTACAAGCTGGTTAGCAAACAATACAAAATCTAAAACTGACAAAAGTTCAATTAAGAACATATCTTTCCAGTTTGATGGCATATCATGTGTTTTCTCTCCACCAAAATAGTGAAAAAGTGTCAATGGTGATATTGTTAGACCCCATAATAGTGTAAGGATCATTAAAACAGAAAGAATCTCAGAGTCTGACCTGTCTGTTTTGGTTTCAGTGTTTATTGTTTTGTTTTCAGACTTTCTACGTTAAGGTTGTTCGTTTTTTGATATTAGAATGTGATTTTGATACCACATGCATCAAATGAAATAATAAAAAT
The DNA here is from genome assembly GCF_900634775.1 of Gouania willdenowi. Classification (NCBI taxonomy): domain Eukaryota; kingdom Metazoa; phylum Chordata; class Actinopteri; order Blenniiformes; family Gobiesocidae; genus Gouania; species Gouania willdenowi. The sequence goes on from NW_021145162.1 coordinate 1,878,707, forward strand.
ACCATTCTGATATAAGGCTGCAGAAAGGGCCTTATAGGTGAGCTTTGCATTTTGCACTAACTGATTATTATAAAATATCCTGAATGAAAAAAGAAAATGCAGAAATAATATCAGTTCATGGGAGTGTGGATTGTATTGTATTCTTTTCATTTTCACTGTTTAAATACTAAATGCAGGTTTAATTGTTTCATTCATTCAAATGTGCAGATTATTTAAAAAATAAATGAATTAATCAATAAACAATAAAGTTTGGTTGTTGTTGTTGCCATGTTATCAATCCATAGTAATACAATTCTATTTACTACTATTGTCTCAAAATTAAAATGATGTTAAAGTGGCAACTAAATTGGTTATTATTTCAGTTGTAATTCAAAATTATGAACATTTCTGCTTTTAATTAATCCAACAAATAACCTACAAAACTCCGTAACTTCCATAATAAATTGAGTCGTACTGTGCTCCTGAACATGGATTTTCATATATTTTACAGGATGTCAGCAGAGAGGCAGTCAAAGAGGACCAGGCTGAGCATGTTCTGAAAATGTGGAATTTAATGTTAAATAATGTAAAATTTTGTGTAAATGTTACAATTTGAAAAAATACCCTGAAAAACCATTTGTTATAAGGAGAGATTTTCAATTTTATGCAATCTGAGTCAGTAGTAGAACTTCATGAAAACAGCGAATTCAAATTCAATGAAAATATTGATAATTACCAGTAAAAGTTACACGACTTATTCTTGTAGAAATAACTCATATTTGTAAGTAAAGTTTACTTTACTTACAAATAACCCTTGCAACTTTATAGAATTTACTCAGGATTTCTGCGTGGAAAAACTTGTTCTAAGTAAATAGCACTCATTTTGGTTTTCAGTGACTGGTGTGGACCTGCAGCTCTTGAGGATGGTCACTATGAAGATGTGTAAATAAAAGAAATGGTTTGATTTCAATAAATTATTATTAAACCTAAATAAAAGTAGTTTTATGTTATTTGGAAATCAGAGGAAAAATATATGTAAAAGTAAACGTTTAGGTGTGATCTTGGATCACGGGATCTACTGGAAGTCACACATTAAATACATTAAAGGGAAGATGGTGAGGAGTATTTCTATTGCTGTCCTGGACAAAATAAGGCTCATTCTTAATTAAAAAAACATTTCACACTCTTTATTATACACTTATTTTACTATATTTGATTTACTGTCTAGAATTTTGGGGAAATACATACATAACAAACATCCAATCGTTTTTTATAATGTAAAAAAGATCCATCAGACTAATACATAATGCAGGATACAGAGAACACACACATGGATTATTGTTAAAAACACCAGATTTAAAACTTCCAGACCTCATCCAACTCTAAACTGTCCAAATGATTTATAAAACAAGTAAAGGTTCATTTCTAAAAGGGTTGAGAAAAGATTTATATAGAGAGAAGGAGAAAATAATTTAAGAAAATGACATGTAAACATACAATATGCTAGAACAACATTGAAAAAGATGAGTATAATAATATCGGGTTAAATTATGGAACTGTCTATAGGATGTTATAAAACAAAGCACCAACATAAACCAGTTTAAAAAGCTTTTTAAATCATATATCGTTAGTAAGTATAAGAAAGAAGAGAAACAATTTTACCTTGTACAGTAATAATATATAATATGTATATCATGGTATAAATAATATTAATACATCATAAACATGATAAATTATATATTGCCACTCTAAATTTAATTGATGAAGTTTGTGTCATAAATATGAAATAGTACAATATTAATATTATGTACATGTCATATACAGTATATTAATGTGTATGTATGTATATGTGTGTATATTTGTTTGATGTGAATGTATAGATTAGATCAGATGAGATAGATTTTATTAATCCCTTGGGAACGCTCCATCAGGGAAATTATAATTCCAGTAGCATTACAGAAAGAAAAGCAGCACTCAGAGTTGAAATAAAATATGAATACATAAATACAGAATATAGAGGGTATAAAATATTAATTAAGAAACCAGAATGCACAGAAATAGATAATAAATAAGCAAACAAGGTTGGTGCTACAGACTACAACTACTGTTACTTTAAACTGTATATAAAACGTGTGCAGAATATATATTAAATGTATATTGTGAAAATAGTAATATTGAGTTAAATTTTTTTTGTGTGTAATATTATCTAGATATTCTTGTTTTGTTTTGTTGTGATGGTTTAGATATGTACAGACCATTCCAAAAAATTATGGAAATCATGGAAAAGTTGTTTAATTTCCATTATTCCATTTAAAAATTTAAACAATTTCAATTCGATTTCTTCACATTATTCAATTTTTTTTAAAATCCTGTTTTCGTGGGTTTTCAGAATCAGAATCAGAAATGTTTTATTGGCTAAGTACAGTTTTTAGGACAGTACGAGGAATTTGACTTGATAGTCGGTGCGCGAAGCAAGCAAAAAAAACAAAAACAAAGAAACAACCCAGCAACAATAATAATAATAGTATTCAGACTGAACTGAACCCAAGAGTTATTATGGTAGCACAAGACAGGTAAAATATACACACAAAACACCAACACCAAGCACATCAGAGGGAAATGAAGAGGAATGGTCTCAGGAGGTCATGATGTTCACGATTTAGTTGCACAAATCTGATTTGGTTTTATTGAAAACCAATGAAGTGAATCTTTTATAATCAGTGCAGCCCTACAAATGTAACATTTGGACTTATGTTACATTTACTATCAAATGTATTTATGCTTATCTGCACTTTGTTATATGATGACTTTAAATACAACAAGGGTGGGGCTTTATTTATTTACTCTGGTTAAGGTTATTCCAGGCCTTCAAACATCCTTTGAACATGATCAGGATTTTTTCAGTTCCACTTTATGCAAAACAAGTCATCTCATGGCACCCGTCAAAAAGAATGAAGTTATGTTTTCATTTAAAGAACACAACATTTCCACATGAGTAGCATCAGCCAGACCCTCCAGGAATTTGCGATCGCAACTAGAAATGCAAATTCAGCCAAACCCTGCAAATACTGTCCAATCACCTCAATTTTAATCAATCTGACTAAAGTTTTCAGTTGACTCGGTGCCATAACGCGGCTGAAGTCCGTCCACTTTGTGTAAACCACATCAACTTCTGAAGCCGGCAGCCACCAGGAGATCCTTGATGCGACTGGAATCACCATTTAGTCTGGTTACAGACTGTGTCACAACAGTTAAACTGACTCTTTCAAGCAAAATAGCATCAAATGTGTCTAAGAAAACAACCTGATTAAACCTTTGCTATTATATATGACCTTTGACAGAGCTTCATTACCGGCACCATCTAAAACAGCCAATATCATTGGTGCTTGCGCCCCCTGGTGGTATCTCTACGCAAACATTTACAAATTGCTGAACACATGAGACTTTTCTGCAGCAAAAGTGTTTGTAGCGAAAGTCATGAGTGCATTGATGAGATTCTCACAGGAAAAGAACCATTTATTTATTTTAGGATTGTATTGTTTTTGTCTCAAAAACTTAAACAAACTTATTGTCTGTAATATTCTCTGCACTAGAAACCTTTAAACTGTGACGAAATAATCCATATTGTTCTTAAATTATTGTAAATCTGAGCTCTTTTCTCTATTGTTATAAAACAATTCAGTGGTAATCAGGGTTTTTGGCAAATTGACCAGTTTAGGCAAAGTTATAGAAAATAATAAAGCCTCAAAATGACACAACTTTTGCAGCAGTTTTTTTTTTTTTTAAAGCTGCCACAAAATCAGGCATTTTAGGAAACAACAATCACAGAAAATGTCCATGAAATCCTGTAGGGACTGATCAACAACGATAGAGAAGATAAACTCTTTTTCAACAGGAAGAAAGATGTTCCTGATGGTGTTCTAGACAGTGATGATAACAAAGTACATTTACTTAACTGCTGTAATTAAGTAGTATTTTTGAGTATTTGTATTATACTTGAGTATTATTTTGAGGGATACTTCTTACTTTCACTCCAATACATATGAAGGACTAATATAGTATTTTACTGCACTATATATCTATAGTTTGTCTCATTATGCAACTTTTTCTCTTCTGTCAGCTCAGGTTTTATCAACTGCTTTAGTTCTAATTAAACTCATATGGGTTGTCTTGTTATACCATTCCTTTCATGTGTCATGCTTGTCATTGCAATCATAATATTTCTAAAATAATAACCACTTTTTTGTATTTTTCAAACTTGCACTGTGTCTTTTTCTTTCACATTTCAGTTATATCATATCAGTTAATAGGTTAACGGCCATATTTCTAAAGGGTCTCCTTTGGGGAGATACCCCTCCCTCCTCATGGTAGAACAAACACAAGTGTATTTTTTGTCCAACAGATTCTTGTGTTCATCAGAATGGGTGGTGGGAATGTTTTTTTAGAGCATTTTAGTGATATACCCTGAGGAAGATTGTTGTGATTTATCAAAAACATTTATTTTAAAACATTTGTTTATGTCATATTTGGCCCCAAAATGTCAACAATAATGAGACACATTTTCAACAAAACAAGTTAAGTTTCTTCCTAATCTATTTTCACCGTCAGATGACAAAAAGTGACATAATAATAGTCAAAAAAATTTTGACCTTTGGAATCATTTTGTGCAATTTGTCCATATCATTGTCAATATACACGGCAGAGTATTATTTAAGGTCTTAAACTTATCCCAGTCCATTCTCCAAGCTTACAAAATTTAAATTTTTGACAAGAATCAACAATTATTGCCATAAATATTAACCCAAATTTGGAATGGACTGGGATAATTTTAAGACCTTAAACAATATCTGTCATGTATATTGACGATGTAATGGACAATTTACAGCAATATTTATTGCAAAGTCAAAATGTTTTTGACATAATTTGTTTCTTTTTGTCACCTGACGCCAAAATCGATTTAGAAGCGACTGAAATTGTTTTATTGAAGATGTGTCTCTTCATTGTCGACATTTTGATATCAAATATGACATCAAATACATTTTTGAAATATATTTATTTAATAATTACATCTTTTCGATAATTTGCAAAAATCGTCACCAGGGTATATCGCTACATTGAGGTCAAAAACACCACTGCTACAAATTTCAGAGACTAATAGAACCATTTTCTCACTTCTTATATATCAAACTTTAAATAAAATAGGGTTGTGTTTTGTTCTACATGGGGAGGGGGATATGATTTTATAAGGTGTGTTCACACCAAACGCGACTTTAGCGACTAAATTACATTCAACATTTTTAACTTTATTTGCTTTTAGCAGTTTTTTATCATTTTAATTGCTGTCAGATTGCTGTGAGTGTAACTTCTATAGGACTCCCTTGAAAAATAGGTTTTTTACCTCAATGGGACTTTTCCTGATTAAATTAATAAAAAAATAAACAAATAAAGGTTAAAAAGTTTTACAAATATATATAAAATGATGCAACGTCAAGCGACCTCTCTTGAAGCGACGCAACTCGTGCACTTTAGTTGCTGGAAGTCGCTCCAAGTTGAAAATTTTGAACTTTTTAAGTAACTTCGAGTGACGCTGTGTTGTGATCTCCAATCAGTAATGAGTTTTTTCCTCACTGAGGTAGATAAAGGAATGAAGTGAGCAAAAAGTGTGACTATGTTCAAGAGACTCATCACGGGCGAGTTAAACAACTAGAGTCACTGAAGTCGCATTCGGTGTAATTTTTTTTTAAATAAATAAAAAAAAAACACAGTTTTACCATATACTTTTTTTTAACTTTAAAATTGGAAGAGAATTTAAATATTTTGTTTACTTTTAAAAGTGGAAATGTGTTGATTGTGTTATCTGCTCTATAGGTTACCTTTTGTCACCAGCCAATAATAATTGTTCCTTACGTCGAAAGCCAAAACACAAAGACAACTGAATAAATGGATTACATTAGTTAACTGGGTTTCAAATGATCAATATACCTTTCTAAGTCATTTCATAATATTTTAACATTAGGTCCATGTGGACACCAGAATTTTACTAAAATGTGAGTAAAACACTAATAAATGGATTAACTCTTAGCTGCTGCTAACACACGATAGAGTTGAGGTGAGTGGGCCGACATGTATAAACAGAAAGAAAGAGAATATTGATATTTTTTGTAGTAAAACAAAAGTAAAATGATCAAACAGTAACAAGTACACACAGGAAAGGATGGACCATCATGAGTACCAGGAGTTTTCTTGGTGGGCCGATCAATAACGGGCTGATGAACAGCTGTTTTTCCTTTATGTATTATGTATTTCAACAACACTGTGGCAGCACAAGGAAAAAAAACAGCTAAAAATGGAGAATTAAGTTAATCAATGAAAAGGCGGGGCAGACAAATTAAGAGACAAGAAATATCCTTCAATGGACACACAATCACAACGCCAGCCACTATGACTTTTTTGAACAGGTGTTGTGATAAATTCTGTGACCCAACACAATGATGATTCTTGTCCACTCAGTAGCACCAGGTGGTTGAAATTAGTGAGTAAATACAAACTCCAGCCACTTTGTTTCAGCTACCAATAGTCACAATCAGCTACCAGAGCTGGTGGTTCATGGTGGCTCCACTGGAGCAACTGGAACAACCATTTAGTCTGGTCACCAATGTGTCACAACAGCCACTACGACTCTTCTGACCAAAATAGCAGCTAATGTTTAATTATCTCCTGTCTGCTCTGAAAGGACTTTTAAAGTAAATAACCTGACTAAACCTTTACCATTATAGATGATCTTTAATAGAGTGTAAAATGTGCGTGACCTGGTGGTATTCCCACACACAGATTTACAAATCGCTGAACACACGTGACTTTTCTGCAAATAGAGTTTAGCAAAAGTCACAGAACTCATCCAATCTAAGCCCAATATTTACAGATCACACATCAAAGTAGATTTGCAAATACTTTAGCTACAATAATGGTCCCATAGCATATGCCTGATAATCTTAAATGTGTAAACTGATCTGTTTTTGGCAGCTAATAATCAGCTTTTATTGCATCACATCTTTATAAAATATGCATTTTCCATTTTTTAACAGATCTGTAAATATTGGGTTGGTACCTACCTGTACTACAGTGAACATTCTCCTTTCATGAATGAGAAACCTTAATGTAAATAAAACATTTGAGTAGTGCTGCCTATTTGTTTTTATCTCTGAATAAATGTCTATTTTTACTCCCAAATATCAGACTTTTTGAACATATGTTCTCCTTTGGGGGAAATGTCAGAGTATAGAGCCCATGTTCACTAAGACCAGTAAAGGCAATGATGGTGGGTTCTCTTAAATTAGGTGTTGTAATGATTACGGGAACACAATTTTGGTAAACTCAACATTAAACTAGTGGAGGTCGTGGGATCTTTGGACAGGATTTAACTTGTGGATGGAAATCTGTCAGTTGCTCACAGACCTGTTTACAGAGGGTCACATGCATTGTTTGCAATACTTATAAATGTTACTTTCTCTGTTTGATTCAGTTTGTTTCAGATTAAAAACTGGTGCTGATGACAGATTGAAGGTCAAGCTACCTGCTTGATGATTTTCAGATCATGGCTGGTTCTTGGTAGAAGTTTTGATGTTTTGACACAGTGGGACTAAGCTCTGACATGACGTAGGATAAATGAAGAACTATCAGTCTGGATTATTTACTTGGTTTGAATTTAGGAAGAAGTTATTGGTGTTAAACTACATTTGTATTGAATCTGTCTGTGACAGCATCTGATTATAAAACAAGATAAACCTCAGACTCAAAGATACATGTAATATTTAATGTTCACATATACACTATACCTGTAACCTTTCAGTACCTGACCTTTGAGGTTTGACTCTGGGGGCTGTTCACAGGTAGAGAGAGGATTCATTACATCAGATATCATAGTGATAGAGAACTACACTGTGTGTGTGTTATTCTCTGAGGCCACACCTTGTATCATTACCTGCTGACTCAGCCTCAGTCCCACAGGGATTGGTCCAATCAAAGGTGTGAAGAAAAACAAAGTAAACACATGAAGGTAAACCCAACCCTCCATTTAACCAACATGTTTCACTGAGCAACAACATTCTTTAGTCATGTAACCATGTTGCTCTCCTGATAATAAAGAGTCTTATGATGAAGGAGGATGGATTTTGTGTGAAAAAGTAGGAATTTTCTGACTCTGAACATTCTGAATCTGACCGCAGAAGCTGAATTTAACACATTCATTGAGTCAGCCAGTTTGCAGGTGAATAAAAAGCTTGTTTTTTGCATTTTGGCCCTGTTTTAAAGGCCTGTAGAGGCCATGGTGTAAAGAGCAGAGTGGGGAAACCATGCTGGACCTCATCTTTGACAAAATAGGTCAGAAGCTCCTAGACTTCAATGTCTGTCCACTTGTCATTTTCAGAGAAGAAGCCTTCATCATGCATAATAACTGACACATTTTCTTTAAAATATGAAGTGATGATGCTTTAAAATAAACTAAAGAAGCCTCTCAGATGAGAGGTGAAATGTCCCCAAAATAAACTTCAAGTCCAGTTGTTTCAACTGAGATACCAAATGAAGAGGAAGACCACAACCATCATACCACGTAAACTCAAATGTGCAATGCCTACAGTAGTGTTGTACTCAAGACCACATTATCCAAGACCAAGACTTGAACGAACCAAGACCACAACATGATCAATGACCAGATCTTCAAAAGGATTGTGCTGCGTTTGCAACACAAAACCACAGAAAAAATGACGTGTTGCAATTAACAGAGCATACGCAAACCGTGATATGAACGCTAACTGCGCCTCAGCCACCTGTTGCGCCGGTCTCATTTGAATTTATGTAAATGAGGGAACACTCATAACTCCTGTGTAAAAAGGCCTCAGAGCAAATAGCACCTCATCCACAAACACCAGCGTTATTTGCCACTTGCAGTTAGAGCAGCACAGTTACCGCTGGTGAGATCCGTGAATTAAATCAGTGCATTTTCACCTTCACTGTCTCACATGGGTCACTGTTATGACATCTCATGAATGAGACCATGTTACAGAGGGGGAGTCCTCCACGCCCCTCTGCGCTTGCCTTAGGACAGTTTCCCTCCCATTGCTATCAGGATAGCTGTGTTCATCGCCATGACAACTGTTGTGATGGTGATGAATATTATTTTATGGAGACGGTGTCAGTCCCCCGACCCATATTTCACAATGATTTTAACATAAAATCAAATAAAAGAGCTATCAATTATAAAAATCTGAAAAAAATTAAAATCTCAAATCTAGAAACACCAAAACATAAAACCATTAGATGTGCTCTATTAAATATTAGATCACTGAGATCCAAATCTCTACTAGTAAATGACCTTATCTCAGAAAATAACCTTGATTTATTCTGTTTAACTGAAACATGGCTGTATCAAGATGAATATGTTAGTTTAAATGAAGCCACTCCTCCCAGTCATTTAAATACTCATATGCCACGAGACATAGGCCGTGGAGGTGGTGTAGCAGCTATTTATCATTCCTCTCTCCTAATCTATCCTAAACCAAAGGCCAGTTACACTTCCTTTGAAAGCCTGGTTCTAAATTTATCTCATATCGAATCAAAAACCTGCCAGCCAGTCTTATTTGCGATAATTTACCGTCCTCCAGGCCCTTATTCTGAATTTCTATCAGAATTCTCTGAGTTTATATCAAACTTAGTCCTCAGTTCTGATAAAATACTGATAGTAGGAGATTTTAATATCCATGTGGACAAAGATAGTGATAGCCTGAGCTCAGCCTTTATGTCCCTAATAGACTCAGTTGGCTTTTTTCAAACTATTAATGAAGCTACTCATCGTTTAAATCATACTCTTGATCTTGTTCTAACATATGGCCTTGATATTAATGAACTAAAAGTCTACCCTGAAAATCCTCTGCTATCAGATCACTTTTTAATATCTTTTAACATTATCCTAGAGGATCTCGCACTGTGCAATAAAATAGTTACAAGTAGAAATCTATCCAACAGTGCTGTGGCTAAATTTAAAGAGGCCATTCCTGCTGCCTTAAACTCAGTGCACCATCCAATAAATAACTATGATATTAATTATAACCCCTCTCAACTGGATCTGCTTGTCGATAGCTCTGCTAGTCTACTAAAATCCACCTTGGACTCAATTGCCCCATTGAGGGAAAAAACTATTAAACGTCAGAGGAAAGCTCCGTGGTTTAGCTCTGAAACTCACACACTCAAACAAACAACCCGTAAATTAGAGAGAATGTGGCGCTCCAATAAAACAGAGGAGTCACGAATACTTTGGCAAGAAAGCCATAGTAAATACATGACAGCCTTACGACATAGTCGATCTACATACTATTCCTCACTAATTGAAGAAAATAAAAATAATCCGAGGTACCTTTTCAGCACTGTAGCCAGGCTAACACAAAGTCAGAGCTCTATTGAGCCCATGATTCCTCTAGCCCTCAGCTGTGAGGACTTTATGACATTTTTTAACGATAAAATTCACAAGATTAGAGATAAAATTAGCCACTCCCTGCCTTCACCTGGGCCTGCTGTACCATTAAATGTAAATAGGCCTAACCTAAACTGTTTCACACATATAGGACTTCAGGAACTTAACTCTATTATTTCATCCTCCAAACCATCGACCTGCCTTTCAGATCCGATCCCAACTAAGCTGTTTAAAGAAGTTATTCCCCTAGTCTGCCCATCTTTGTTGGAGACAATAAATATATCTCTATCAATAGGCTACGTGCCACAGTCCTTTAAAGTAGCTGTAATCAAACCCCTTCTCAAAAAACCTACTCTTGATTCCAGCACTTTAGCAAACTACAGGCCTATATCTAATCTTCCTTTTACTTCAAAGATTCTTGAGAAAGTTGTGGCAGCTCAGCTCTGTGAATTTCTTCAAAACAACAGCCTGTTCGAGGACTTCCAGTCAGGCTTTAGAGCTCAACACAGCACAGAGACTGCTTTAGTTAAAGTAACTAATGATCTACTCTGGGCTTCAGATGAAGGACGACTCTCAGTCCTGGTTTTATTAGATCTTAGTGCAGCTTTTGACACTATAGATCACTATATTCTACTAGAGAGATTAGAGGAATTACTTGGAATCACAGGGACTGCCCTAAACTGGTTTAAGTCCTACCTATCTGATAGGTACCAGTTTGTACACGTGAATAATAAGTCTTCTGTGTACACTAAAGTAAGCTACGGGGTTCCTCAGGGCTCTGTGCTAGGTCCAATCCTCTTCTGTATCTATATGATCCCCCTTGGTAATGTTATGAGAAAATACTCTGTTAACTTCCACTGCTATGCTGATGATACCCAACTGTATGTATCAATGAAGTCAGGTGAGACAAATCAGCTATCTAAACTTGAGGCCTGTCTAAAGGACATTAGGGCCTGGATGGACCAAAATTTTCTTCTTCTCAACTCAGACAAGACTGAGGTCATTGTACTGGGCCCGCGACACCTTAGAGAAACCTATGCTAGCCTAACTGCCCTAGATGGCATTACTCTGGCACAAAGCACAACTGTTAGAAACCTTGGGGTTCTATTTGATCAGGACTTATCCTTCAACTCTCACATAAAACAAACTTCAAGAACTGCCTTCTTTCATCTCCGTAACATTGCTAAAATCAGATCTATCCTGTCTCAGGGCGACGCCGAAAAACTAGTCCATGCTTTTGTTACCTCTAGACTGGATTATTGTAATTCTCTTTTAGCAGGCTGCCCGAGCAAGTCGCTTAAGACACTTCAGCTGGTTCAAAATGCTGCAGCACGTGTACTGACTAAAACTAGGAGAAGAGATCACATTACTCCTGTATTAGCCTCTCTGCATTGGCTTCCCATAAAATATAGAATAGAATTCAAGATTCTTCTTCTCACTTATAAAGCCCTAAATGGACAGGCACCAGTCTATCTCAAGGAGCTTGTAGTGCCATACAATCCCCCAGAACACTACGCTCTCAAAATGCTGGACTACTCGTTGTTCCATTCATCTCTAAAAGTAGTATAGGAGGAAGAGCTTTCAGTTATCAGGCCCCACTTCTCTGGAACCATCTACCAACCACGGTTCGGGGGGCAGACACCCTCTCTACCTTTAAGGTTAGGCTCAAAACATTCCTCTTTGATAAAGCTTTTAGTTAGGAACCAGCTCATAGCTCATAATTAAGATGCAATAGGCATAGACTGCCGGGGGGGGGGTCTGGCATGCTCGGTTGGAGAGAGGTTGGAGAGGGCGTTAAGAGAGAGGTCATTTAGGTTAGAGAGGGACCGGAGAGGGTCCCATTCCTCTTTCAAACACTCCCTCTATGTCTGCTTACTCCCTTGTGTGTTTGCTCCTGTACTCCTTCTGGCTTTTGTCTTGCAGGTCCGTGGGATCCTCAGTGTGGAGTTACAGAGACTCAGCGGCTCTGTCTCCACCCTTTCCTCTGCACACACCCAACACAGCATAACGTGGATGGCTGTTCATCATAGGAATGGGATCCACACAAGGTTCCTGCTGCTTAACAGAAGGTTTTCCTTGCCGCCATGATGAATTCATGTTGGGTGTGGGATACATATGTATGTGTATATACGTATATATGCATATGTGTGTATCCATAAAATGAAGAGTCCGTCCTTAAGACTGCTCTACTGTAAAGTGCCTTGAGATACCATTGGTTATGATTTGGCGCTATACAAATAAAGATTGATTGATTGATTGATTGATGGGTAAATACAGTGCTTTAAGTGGGCCAGTATACAACACCTAGCACCTTACATCTCTTCTGAAACTGTTCTCCTGGGTGCAGGGCTGGACTGGGACAAAAAATCGGCCTGAGCACTTTGAGCCGAGATCGGCCCACCAGGTATTGATGGAAAGACAATGAAGCCTATGAATGAAAACAAACTTTCTTGTGACAATGCTTATAAACTGTCTTGTTGGTGTAAATCTACATGTCTAATAAACAAACTTACACCATCCTCCCAGTCCTGTTATTCTATACAGTACTTAACAGAAACCTAAAAGCTGCTTGGTCTAGTTAACCTCCTGAACAATGTACAACATCTAATGGGATCCTGAAATTAGGACAGAGAGGAATAGAGGTGAGACATGATCATTGATGAATATTAAAATGAATAAATGACAGATTTAGTGATATTTTCATAGACTATTTATTCAACACATCAGCACATCAACACAGAACATTTCCTCAAACATATAAACCTTTAAAAAGTGAAAGGAGACAAACAGAGAAAGAAAAACACCTGATGAACTTGATCAGATGACCACAGTACTGGTATCTTCACTCGAGAAAAATTGTTGAATTATGTTTTTTTTTTTTACAGTACTTACTTAGAGGAACCTCCTGAACAAACAATGAACAACATATGATGGGATCCTGAAAACAGGACACAGAGGAGCATGAGATGAGATGAATATTAAAATGTATAAATTACAGATTGTGATTAAGTGATATTTTCACAGACTATGTACTCACCACATCAATAAACAGTCACCTTAGACCTCCACAGCAGTAACACAGACATGGCAACCTTTAAAAAGTGTAAGGACACAAACAGAGAAAGGTGAGAATGAAACACCTGATGGACTTGATCTGATGATCACAGTACTGGTATCTTCACTCTAGAAAAATAGCTGAATCATGTATTCTATACAGTACTTACTGAGAGGAAACAACGACAGGCTCCCAAAAATGAGTGACATCATCCTATAAGAGACAATGAGAGGTTAAGGCTGGAAGAAAACAGCTGTTTGTATGAACAATACCTCATTCTTATACATTAAGACTTTTTAAGATGCACTAATTCTAATAAATTCTAATTTAAGCATTTTCTTAGCACTTGTTTGCGCTCAAGTTAGATGCAAAACGTTTTACTCTGGACTGTACTTTGTGCAATGACAGTAAAGTTTAATCTAATGTTATTTGAAACATTATAATGAGTGTTTTGATAATTTAATTTTACATCATTTTTACACATATAGCCAACTCAAAGGGTAAACAAATGTAAACAAAAAGGGGGCTGGCTCACATCGCGCTACGGTAACCCACAAGGACGGAATGTGAAAAAAGTCTGAAAAAACTGTGGTGGAAAAACAATAATGATTAAATACATCTTTTTTTAACTCGAATTTGTAAAAACAAAAATCATCTTTATCTATACATTTGATACATTTTTTTGTTTTGCCCAGCCCTACTGCAGAGATCACTCATATCAAATGAAAAACATTGAAGAGAGCAGTAGGAAAACCCTGTTGTGCTAGCTAGCATGCACAGCTAGCTAAATTGTAAAATTTCCTACTTCTAATGACTGATTGTGTTATAGTTAGCAAGCACAACAAAAATAATTACACTCAAACTTGATTCATATGATATCTGACCCAGGAAGACGACAGTTCATCACTTCTTACTTGTAGTTCAGAATCCCCTCCACTCTCACCTGCGGAGGCCGCGGGTCTCTCCTCCTCCTGTTTCCCCTTCCCCTCATCCACCTGATGACCACCTCCGCCATCATCACCTGTGGGCTGTGACCGCTTCAGATGCTGCTGAAGATGAAGACGGAGCTCTGCCATAGCCATCAGCAAACATCTGTGTTATTTTCACACATTTGGCAACATCTGTCTGAAGCGCTTGTCTCATTTTATGTCAATTTTTTCCTGCGCCTCCTTTCCACTTCTTGCTGCTATTCTCCATTTTCTCCTCTCGCTCTGTACGATTGATTGATTGACAGCCGAGGCCCAAGAGGGAGGGGCATCGGTCCTCGGCTGTAATTGGTACAGCCCTGAATCAATCATGACTAATGGGCCGATCTACCAGTTTTGTGGATCAATAGGTATCATGAATACCATTACTAATACCATTAGTTTAAAAATGGTAAACTCATGGTATTAGTTTAATTCACCCAGCGGTGCCTGGGTGAATTAAACTGGGACATGATCAACCCAAATGACGTAGTTTTGCAGCAATGTAATGCTTAAAATCCCTCCCACATTATATCTGAGCCTACCAGACCCAACCCCAAAATCCCCTCATCCTCCACATTAATTAACTTCATTTTTACTAATGCTTCTTCAAACTATCAACCTGGAGTTTTCAGCCAATTGAGTGACCTCTGTGTCATTGTTTGTACACATTCTGGCTGCTTAGTCAACTGGCCATCAGTAATTGTGACTAAGCACATTTTGAAGATCTTTAACACGCAGTCCTTTCTTCAAAACATTGCAGCAGTAAATTGGGACAGAATCAATCCTTTCTTCTCCTTAGATGGTGCCTGGTCATATTACAAGAATACTTTTAGCCTAATCATCAACAAACTTGCGTGTTTGTCCCATGTTGACTGGCTTTCCTTCAGGCAATGCAGAAATACAAGTACACAGTCAATCAGGAAAACCAAAATCTCCCACTAAAAGGCCCCATGTCATGCTATCAATCACAGCAGAGAGCTTCCTGGAGGCGTGGCTTCTCCAGCTCAGTGCCGTGTCAAATTTGTCATCAAAGTGGGAACACGTCATTAAATTGAAGCGAGGTGTTTGGGCTAGCCCTGTAGTAAGAAAGGAGCAAATCACCCTCTAACTAACAATTGATGGAATCAATGAAAAAAACACTTAGGGCATGTGTATGAAGCCCTAATAGTACTTTATCATGCTTAAAGCACAGAAAAGTCCATTTAGCGTAACATGGGCCCTTTAAAAGAGATGTAGATCCGACGCTAGGAAGTTCTGCAAAACAATGCACTCTATATGATCTCCCACACTTCCTGTCGATAGTGCGCTTGTGTTTAAATATTACTTAATCACTCTAGACTACGATTGGAAACACTCTTACACTGGTGGAAACAATAGCTCTAGAATTGGCCTGTTTGACCGCTCGAGACTTGGTTTGGGAGCTCACATAGCCGCCGAAATCCTAGAACATTTTACGGTGTGAACGCACCTTTAAATGACTTAAATCTATAGTTAGATCTGAAGTAGATGGAAAGATTGATGAAAGGTCGCTCTCATATTTTAACTTGTATGAGTGGGAACATCTTGGGTCCCTCAGCATTTGTATTTTCAAGTAGGTTTGAACTGATGATAAATAACCCCTCTAAAATTAAAGGAACAGGATGTGTGGGTTATTTTATCCAGATTATTTTTTAACGATTGTCTTTCATGATCTGGCGGAAAAAACATTTCTGTTTCAATATACCATACAAGTACGAGAGAAAGTCCCCCCATTTGTAGAGCAGGCGCCCAGAAAGACTCCCGCTAAGACCGGCTCAGCTAGCAAGCTGAGCCCACCAGACCCCAAGGGCACCCCGGCACTGGGAACCCCCAAGGACAAGGCCCCCCAGAGCCCTCCCCCCAGGCGGCAGAAGGACAGCAGCTCAGCCTCCGCCACCTGCCGAACAACACGAGCCATGGGGCGACGCCCCCGCCGGTGCACGACCAACAGCCACTGCCACGAGAAGGAGTCACACCAACGGCACATACTTGGCGTTGTGCAGCAGCCCCCAGCCAAGGGTGACCGGAGCCACTCATCTGCCGGCAGACAGCGAGACAGCAATTGAAAGCACCACCTCCCAGCAAACAGCATCATCCCGAAGAGCCATGCAACCCTGGTACAGACGCCAGCATCTCCCAAGCGCACCCACCCCCCACACTGGTGCGCCCAGGCCGCCCAGGGCTCATATACCACGGAGACCGTCCCCAAGACCACCAGGAGACGAGCCAGGCACCCAACCACACCCGAAGAGGAGAGACACCTCCACATACCCTGGGTAAACCCAGCAATGACCCCGAATGCCTCGCAAAAGCCCATTGCCCCACCACGCTTGACCACACCACCCCAATGTAATTGTTGCCCTACATGGTGGTCCAGCCATCAACAGAGGAACCGGGCCTCCCACCTGACGGGCCTAAATTTATGAACCCACCCACCACTCTGTGATTTTTAATGTGTGTAGGTCCTCAAAAATATGACAACGTTTTAGTAAAAAGAAGAATATTAATAATAATAAAAACGAGGTGCATCACAATAGGGTCCGACGCACTGTTGTGCTCGGGCCCTAATTGTGGATCCCAGTAAAAAGGTTTTAAAAATTAATGTGAAAATAAATATAATCCGAATAAATGGAAAATGAGTCACAGGTGTTTCAGCTTCGCTAATTCTTCTACTATGTTTACAACACTCCTATGAAAGTGATATTAATATAATGTATGAGAATAAGAATCAGATCTCAGCACTGAGTGTTTTTAATAAATGCTGAGTATGGAGTTTACTAAGCTGATAGGATTCAGTACGAAAGGAAAAAGGTCAGAATTGTTTAGTGTTGCATAATGTAGGAGCAGAATAATAATGTGTCAATCAGACGGTGTCTGAGGGAGGCAAGGCAAGGCAAGGCAAATTTATTTATATAGCGCATTTCATACTCAAGGCAACTCAATGTGCTTTACATGATAAAACATTCAATTGTTTAAAATCAATAAGAACATTTAAATCAATAAGAACAATTAAAATCATCAGTAAAATCAATTAAATTCATCAGTAAAATCATCATTACATCAACAACATGACAAAAAATCTCTCTCTCAATCATATGCAGTAGAGAAAAAAAGTGCCTTTAACTTTGATTTAAAAATGTTCACATTGGATGCTGACTTCAGCTCCGCTGGCAGTTTGTTCACTTCTTTGCAGCATAACAACTAAAAGCAGCATCACCATGTTTACTGTGAGCTCTGGGCTCCACTATCTGACCTGTGTCCATAGATCTGAGAGACCTGCTGGGTTCATACCTGACCAACATGTCACTGATGTATTCTGGACCAAACCCATTCACAGATTTATACACCAGCAGCAGAACTTTAAAGTCTATTCTGAGGCTGACTGGGAGCCAGTGTAAAGACTTTAAAACTGGAGTAATGTGCTCTGACCTCTTTGTTCTGGTTAAGACCCGAGCTGCAGCGTTCTGAACCAGCTGTAGCTGTTTGATGCTCTTTTGGGGGATTCCTGTCAGAAGACCATTACAATAGTCCAGTCTGCTGGAGATAAAAGCATGGACCAGTTTCTCCTGATCTTTCTGAGCCATTAAACCTTTCACTCTGGAGATGTTCTTTAGGTGGTTGAAGGCTGTTTTTGTGATAGATTTGATCTGACTGCTGAATGTAAGATCTGAGTCAATCAGAACACCAAGGTTTTTGACTTGGTCTTTAGCTTTTAAAGATCGAGACTCAAGATAATTGCTGACAGCAGTCCTCTTTTCCTTGTTACCAAAGACAATCACCTCCGTCTTGTCATGGTTTAGTTGAAGGAAGTTTTCACTCATCCAGCAGTTTACTTTTTCTAAACAGTCATACAACACCTCAATGGGACCATGGTCATCTGGGTTCAGTGATAGATATAGTTGTGTGTCATCTGCATAGCTCTGATAATCAACCTTACAGTTCTGTAAAATTTGTCCTAAAGGAAGCATGTAAAGGTTAAACAGAAGGGGTCCAAGAACAGATCCCTGAGGAACCCCACAGGACATTGGTAATCTGTCAGATTCAAAGTTTCCAATGCTTACAAAATAGCTTCGCTCCTCCAAGTATGACTTAAACCATTGCATTACTTTTCCATTTAGTCCGACCCATGTTTGCAATCTGTGCAACAAAATTGTATGATCTACAGTGTCAAATGCAGCACTTAGATCCAACAGAATGAGAACAGATACTTTTCCTGAATCAGTGTTCAACCTTATGTCATTGATCACTTTGATAAGAGCAGTTTCAGTGCTGTGATGAGAACGAAAACCTGACTGAAATTTATCAAATATTTTGTTGAATGTTAAGAATTGACTCAGTTGGTTGAAGACCACCTTCTCAATGATCTTGGCCATGAATGGAAGGTTGCTGATTGGTCTATAGTTAGCCAGTATAGAGGCATCCAGTGTTCTCTTTTTTAACAGCGGTTTCACAGCAGCTACTTTCAGGGATTTTGGTACGGTGCCTGATTGGAATGAGCAGTTAATTATCTGACACAGATCAGTGACAATTGACTTTACAACAGTTTTAAAGAAGTTTGAGGGTATTGTGTCAAGGCAACACGTTGATGGATTCAGCTGCTGAACAGTTTCCTCTATTGTTTTTGGGTTCACTGTAATAAACTCTAACATTGTAATTGACTCATCCCTCAGTGGTTGAAGCTGTTCAAGCTTTTTGTGATTTTGCTGGTTTGTTCTGATGTTTGACCTTATTGATTGTATTTTTTCATTGAAATATACAGCAAATTCATTGCATTTTCCAGCTGACAGTAATTCAGGGGCTATCTGATCTGGGGGGGTTGTGAGCTTTTCAATTACAGAAAACAACGTGCGAGAGTTGTTGACATTTTTGGCAATAATTTCAGAAAAGTATTGCTGCCTTGCTTTGAACAAGCCATCATTGAATTTTCGCAGACTTGTTTTGTATAGTTCTAGATGAATTTGGAGTTTTGTTGATCTCCATTTACGCTCAGCTCTTCTACAGTCAGATTTCAAATTCTGCATTATCTCAGTCCTCCTCCAAGGTGTTTTCTGTGTGTTTGGTTTTCTCTTAGTTTTGATTGGAGCCACCACATCTATGACATTACAGACGTTTCTATTATACTCATCCAGAAGATCATCAACTGTCTCAGCACTCAATGTTGGTGTCATTGCTATGGCTTCCATAAACTGTGCACTTGTGTTCTCATTTATGTACCTTTTCTTTAAACACACATAACTAGGGGGAACAGATGTTACAGTCTCTAGGTCAAAAAAGACACAGAAATGATCAGATAGAGCTAAGTCTCTTACATCAACAGCAGAGATATCAACACCTTTAGAGATAACCAGATCCAAAGTGTGACCTTGAGTGTGTGTCGGACCAGTCACATGTTGTGTAAGACCAAAAGTATCCATTAAAGCATACAGTTCTTTGGCAGTATTGTCCATGTTATTGTCTACATGAATATTTAAGTCACCTGTTATTATTAAAAAGTTGTATTCAGTGCATACAACTGACAGCAGTTCAGCGAACTCATCCATGAATTCTCCAGAATATTTTGGGGGTCTATAAATGACTAAAAACAGAACTCTTGAATCACCCTTCAGTAAGAATGACATATATTCAAAGGAGATAAAATCACCAAATGTTATTTCTTTGCACTGAAATATTGATTTAAAAATGGCAGCAACTCCACCACCTTTCCTGCAAGTACGACACTTATTTAAATAAATAAAGTCTTGTGGCGCACTTTCATTGAGAATAGTATTACTGATACCATCATTCAACCATGTTTCATTAAGAAATAAAAAGTCCAGTGATGTGTCAAAATAAAATCATTAATTATTAGTGACTTGTTAACAAGAGATCTAACATTAAGAAGAGCTAATTTTAAAGACTTTACTGGAGACACTGGTGGACTTTTTGGATGACATGTTATAGGAGTCAAATTTTATCTCTATAAAGCTTTTGCTTTTCTTTAATTTCACAATTTTACCTGTGTTACCTGTCACCACAGGAATTAAAGAA
Organism: Gouania willdenowi; assembly: GCF_900634775.1. Lineage (NCBI taxonomy): Eukaryota > Metazoa > Chordata > Actinopteri > Blenniiformes > Gobiesocidae > Gouania > Gouania willdenowi. The sequence continues at coordinate 1,899,219 of NW_021145162.1, forward strand.
GCTGCATTAACTCCATAGGGCCCTGACTTTTTCTGGTTGTTCCTAAAAATAGAGCTATTGCAGTCTGGACCCAGCACACATCAGGCCTGTGTCGCTCTAAGTTGAACACAGCTGGCCTGAGGAGAAGAGTGATCCTGAGCCTGGTATCGTCGAGGAGGGATGGGTGGTGCAGATTGACCATGGTGGGGTAAAGGGTGGGGTGTTAGTCTTGTGCCAGCCAGAACCAGCTCGTTCATCTGGGCAGTTAAATCCAAGAAGGCAGGGGTAGGAGAGAAGCTGGATGAGGTGGAAGTAGGTGAATTTTGGGGTGAAGCAGGGGGGTCCTGAGATGCGGGGGTTGGGTTGACCTCTTCATTTTGGCGATTTTTTATTTCTTGCTGGAAGCTCATTGACTCCATGTTCTTTCCTTGTTGTTTTGTTTTCCGATGGTACATGTTGTCCTCTGTCTTTATCAGAACTGATAGCAGTGTGACTGGTGAAGTAAAACAAGTTGGATGTGAAGAGTTTTACTCCAGCCTTGTTTAGACACAGTCCATCTGCTCTAAAAAGATGACGACGTTCCCAAAAAATAGGAAAATTTTCTATAAAATTTAGTGAAAGGGCAGCACAAGCCGAAGACAGAAATTTATTCAAAGAGTAAATCCTTGAGAATTTCAGATCTCCTTTGCGGACTGGAGGTATCGGGCCACTGATGAACACTTTAGGCTGCAAACAGCTCACAGTTTTTAGCAGATGGGTGAAATCCAGCTTTAACACCTCAGACTCCTCCTTGGCTAAATCATTTAACCCAAAATGAATCACAACATTTTTCAAATGTGGGTAATCTGCAACGATATGCAAGATTTTGTCAGCCAGGTCTGATACTGTGTCATTAGGTAAGCAGATCACTTTCACGTTGCTGCTAAACATCTTCTGAGCATCTTTAACAGAAACGTCTCCCACTATCAGTGTGTGAGGTTGTTGCTTTGGCCCTACCATGTCGCTTTTGTTTTCCTGAAGCACTTTCAGTCTTCGCAAGTTCCAGAAGGTTGTGTGTTGACCTCATTAGAGCCAGATCCTAGGTCATTCAGCAGTGGGGCGAATCGATTACCCAGTTCTACATGAAACTGGGTTTGTGACTTGGTGATAATCCTGCCTTTAGCAGATGTCCACTTTTGTGCCTGGGCAGACAAGGGAGTTGATGTTGAGGCTGCAGTCTGCGAAGCCAGTGCAGGCCAGTCCGTCTCATTATTGATATCAGGGCGCTTTTGCTCGGCCCGTTAGCCCTTTGAAGTGGATATGACTTTTTCTTAGGCTTAGCTCCCAGAGTATTCCAGGGAGGACTCGCACCTGTTGGCTTATCAACGGGAACAGGATCCTCCCTAGGCCTGATAGCTTTGTTAGCACGGGCTGGTAGCGAGTTAGCTTTATCCACTCCGCTGTTTTGAAACAGCGGCACCAGTCGTATCATTATCATATCCACAGTGTCCATTAACCTCAATGTTTACTTTGTATCCTCGCACTGTAGTCTCCAGTTCAGTAATCTTTTGGAGAAGACTGCTGTATTCTGTTGTGGAAAGAGCCATTCTTCTGCTAGTTAGCTTGCTACTTGTAGCTAGCTAGCTGCTACTTAGCTTTCCAGTTGAGCCAGCAAATAAAAAAGCAGTAGTAGATGATTACCTCAGAGCCAGAGTCAGATGGTAAATGATTAGAGTTTGATGTGAGGTATCGTATCATTTCTCAGAAGAAAAAGTTCATGTTTAGTAAATAAATTCCTCTGTGAGCTCCGCCTCTGCTCTTTTGCTGCTGTCAGCTCAGCTGCCGGAAGTAGTCCTCAGGTCCAGCCCTCCACATCCCTGTGTTGGAGCAGGAATAATATATCAGTTGTTCATCAGAGAGGCTGAGGCAGAACGATGCAGAGCTCATCATCTTCTTCTCCTCACTATGAGCACACCTGATGAAGCTGGAGCTCTGCTATCCACACCTGGGAAACTCTTCATGCAGGAGGATCGTGCGTTCTCACTCAGTGTCTGTGCTCCTTCACATCATCCTGTCCTCCATCTCTGTGCTCACTGTGACTCTCAACCTGCTGGTCATCATCTCCATCTCACACTTCAGGTATTGACATGTTCTGTTGTTTTATGACTTGTTATGTTGTTAGACTCCTGATGTTTTCTGCTTTGATGATAATTGTTGTATTCATATAATGATATCAGTGTTTTTCTCTCTAACTCCTCCAGGAAGCTGCACACTCCCACCAACTTCCTCCTCCTCTCTCTGGCTGTGTCAGATTTTCTCTGTTGGGTTTTGTCTGGGTTTTTATGATTTTCCTTATCAATGGCTGCTGGTTTTTAGGTGCAGACTGGTGTGTTTTTTAATTACTGTTTTAGGTTATGTTGTGGCCTCTGCTTCAATAGGAACTGTTGTGGTTGATATCAGTGTGATCGTTATGTGGTTGTTTGTGACCCCCAATGCACTATCAAACTAAAGTCACTAAAACAGAGCTTAAGATATGCATTGTCCCTATGTTGGCTCTGTTCTACTGTCTTGTCATACTGTGATGCCTCAAAGATAACATTGAACATCCAGGTGGGTTTTGATTCCTGTGCTGGAGAATGTACAGTTTATTTCCCTCCTTTGCTGGAGTTATTGATCTAATTTTCTCTTCATCATTCCATTCAGCATCATAGTGGTCCTTTATGTGAGAGTGTTTATGGTGGATGTTGTCTCAGGCCCAGGCCATGCGCTCTCATGTTACAGTGGTGACACTTCAGAGTTCACTGAAGGTTAACAGGTCAGAGCTGAAAGTGCTAGAGCTCTGGGTGTTGTCAGTGGTCGTGGTTGTGTTCTAATGTGTTTAACTCCACTTTACATTGTTTCACTTACAACAGGGTTGGGAGTTGAAAAGTGTATCATCTTACATTTTTGTATAGGTCTGTGTTACTTCAACTCTCTGCTTAACCCTGTGATCTATGCGTTTCTGTATCCCTGGTTCAGGAAATGTGTGTGAAATGTGTTCTTTCTCTTCAGATACTGAAGTCTGGCTCCAGTGAGGCCAACATACTGTAAATATTATAAGAATTTACTTATTTTGTTTATGTTTGGAGATTTGTCATGAATGTGAAAGCATGGTGGAGTGAACTAACCATGAAAAAATAACTTTTAAGTGATTCAATCTGTTGTGTTTCACAGACCTGACATGTTTTGATATTTTTATGTAAAACTGATCTGAAGAACAATCAGAAGTTGCTGATGTCGAGATAAATGTGCACCAATCACATGCACAGCAAGTTGATTTCTGTAGAGTTCAACAATGATAGAAATGATATAAAACATAAATGTTTCATATGTGAATAAAAACACTCATCTATTACAGTTTGTTAACCAAAGCGTAAAGTAAGTTAAAGTTAGGCAATAGTTTATTAGGAACAATGAAATAAATCAGCACGACCATCAAATATGATCAGATCACACTTTACCTGTTGTTTACAATGTTACTTTTATAGATTTATGAAATAAAAACTAACTGTGAAATAAAAGTGACTTGTGTCCTCATTTGTGGGAAAACACCACATCACACAACTGTTCATTAATGTATTGACTTGCAGTGAAATGTACAGATGAACAGAATAATACAATATGATTAAACATTTCACAACAGTTTTATTTATCTCAGTATAAACCACCAGTAAAAACATTATTTTTTTGGTGAAAGGGGGATTTAAACTCAATAAAGTCTGTACAGTACAGACTATAAGATATGAAAGATTTAATCCCACAATGAGGAAAATTTATAATCATTGACAATGAAAAAAAATAGACACCTGTGTGCAGTTGGAAATATGATGTTGTGCAAAATAAAGTAAAAAGGTGAGAAAGTGTAACTGACAATAAGAAGAGATAAGAAGAAAGGAAAACAATGGTTTGAAATAAAAAATAATAATTCATAATTAAATACGTATGAACTTAACTCTGTTAGCCTTATTGAGTGTGTGAGTAGACAGCACACTGGTGTGTGTGTGTGTAGTGCAGGGCTATTCAACTACATCTTGCTGTGGGCCATAATGTTGCAAGGCTATGGTTTGTGGGCCAGACATTCCTGACACAGTTGCTCTTTTTTTTTCTTTTTTTTTTTTTTGCCTTGTCTACACATGTTGTCAAAGATCAACACCACCTGTAGTTTTTACAACAGCAATGCATGTTTTGTTATTACAATTAAATAAACTAGTGCAGTGCCCGTAAGAAGCATGTATTGCTACAGAAAAATGGGAAGTTAAGTAGCTTTTTAATAGTTGGCCAAATGAAGGTGACACGTCAGGGACATTTAGGTTTTCAGAATCATAATCAGAATTCATTTATTAATCCCAGGAGGAAATTGCTTTTGTTACAGCCACAGAACACATCACAAATAAAATAATAAAAACAACTTAATTACAAAAGAAAGAATGAACAATAAATAAGAGTATAATTATGTAAAAGACTGTTAAAAATAGGGATCAGAAACACACACATTACAGTTGTAGAAAAAAAGTAGGATAGATAATAATAATAATAATAATAATAATAATAATAATAATAATAATAATAATAATAATAATAATAAACAAATATATACCAATATGATTCAGATATTTACAAAAATAATACAGATATACAAATGTGATTTAGATTTTAGCAAGGACACTGTAGGGAGTTGAACCCCATCTATTCCCATTCTTGTTTGTTGTCCTTGTGGATCCAGATCTCCTCAGAACGGAAAAAACAGAAATAATGCAATGAAATAATTTATTAACATTATCATTGCAGTCCAAACAAATCCAACGTCGCACACCCTTGACCAAGCAGCAGCCATGTTGAAACTCTCAGCTCAGTTTGATCTTTTCTTTTCTTGACTGCAAAAGAAAAAAGAAAAAAAAAAACTACAGGAATCATTTTAATATTGGCAAATGAAAATTATAGTTCGTTTAGAATTGATGAATTTGTCTGCTGTCATTAATGTATAATTTAACCACTATCATCAGTAACTATCTAAGCCATTATAGAAGCTGATCTGTAGAGATATTTGAGGAACACACACACACACTCTTCTTCTTGTGTAGTTTTAAGGTGGTTGGCAACCAAGCAAATCCGACATTGCACATTCAACCAAGCAGCAGCTATGTTGAAAGTCTCAGCTCTGTCTTTCCCTGTACTGGGATATATTTGAGCCACAGACACTCAGATTTCTTTTTTTTTTTATAGATAAATGATTGATATTTCATTGTATAATTGTGACCATCACCAGCACTCCCTAAGGAAGGGTAAGAAACACTTTATGAAAGGGAGAATATAAAAAGTGAGGGCAGTGTTACACCTTGGTGAGGGGGAAAGGAACAGGGAAGAGGGAGTCAAGGTAGGAAATGGAAGAGGTGGGGAAGAGTTGACTGTTTTAAAGTGAGAGTGAGATGTCATGTTATAGTTGTGCGTATTGTGGTTATTGTGTAATCAGTTCAGCCAGTCTGGTGACAAATGTGGAGAAATGTAAGGTGGCTACACAGCACCCAGCTTAGGTATAATGATGGTGGCTGTGAACAAAAGGAAGGAGTGAGTGGTTATCCCTCAAATTGGTATTTGGGATTAACGTGTCTAAAGTTAAGCCCAGTATGAGTTTTATCCCACATCTCAAGGCATGCCAGTGCATCGTAGACCAGTATATGTGCAAAAACCGCTACCGCAAATCCAGGAATTGCCCAGGGCCTGCAGATACAGCAAGGGAGCCCCAGGCCACCCCCCCCCCCACGACCAATGAGCCCCCCAGACGCTCCCAAGATCCCAGGCCAAGAGGCGGCCACCGCCCCCCACGCACACATCCGAGGAAGCCCCAAGTAGCCGAGCACCCAGCGCATCCCGTCACCGACCCCAATCCCCAACCCCAAGGCCCCCCGCCAGCATCCCACCCCTCCACCCACACACACCCAAGCAACCAATGTGTCTAAGGTTAATCCCAGTACGAGTTTATTCCACTGCCCAAGCCAGTGCATCCATGACCAATGTTTGAGCAATAACCGCCTCTGCGAACCCTGGCTCAAAAATGCAGCCAGGCCACGCACTGCAAAGATCATCCCCAAGACCACCAGAAGACAAGTCCAGCACCCAGCCACATTAGAAGAGGAGAGGCACCCTTGGCCCGGAGAGACCCCGCAAAGCGAGTACCCAGCAACGCCCCCCAAAGACCCACCACCTAATGACGCCCGACCGCACCATCCTGATGTATTTGTGCTCTACCCCATGGCCCAGCCATCAACAGAGGGGCCGGGCACCCACCCAACAGGCCTAAATGTGTGAACCCACCCACCACCCTGTTATGGT